>NC_080393.1:17694101-17994101 GCF_028751815.1 Salvia miltiorrhiza | reverse complement strand
CGCACAACGTGCATTGCACGCGTCCATGGTCGCCGACGTGCTCAGGCGTCGTGGTCTATCCTAGGCTTTTAATTATGTAATTTTAATGATGTTTTAGGTTTTTTAAATTTTTATGTATTTTTTTTAGGTGTTTTTAAATTTTTATGTATTTTTTTTATGTTTTAAGTAATTTTAAATTTTATGTTTAATCCAGTATTTAACTATTACAAAAATATGCTATTTAAATTATGCAATAAAATTTAAATGAAAAACATAAAATCAAAACTAATATTATCAAGTAGGCTATTAAGGAACCCCAATGCAGCATTACCTACTCAATAACACAAACACTATCAAGTAGGCTATCAAGGAACCCCCATTGCGGATGCTCTAAGTCATATTCCTGCACTCTCTCTCCAACACCATTGTCGCCACCAAGAATAGATCTCTCTCTCTCTCTCTCTCTGGTAAGTAATTGTATGTGGAGGTCACTGCAAACTCAAAGAGAGTTGTAGATTAATGAAGGTAGCTGCTTACTAAAAGAGAATTGTAAATTAATGATGTAGTTTTTCTCTCTCTAAGCTCTCAATTTAGGGGCGTTTATTTTGGAGAATTAGTTTCAATAGATAAAAATAATAAGGTTAATCACTTGTTTATTTTGATGGATTGAAATTTTGAAATATCTCAAAGCCTTTGATTATTTTTATCATTCAAGCTAATTTTGATTGATTCTTATCCCATGGAAAGGGTGAGATTTGAGATATCCCACTCTTAGAGGGGTGTATTCGTTCAGGAATTCTGTAGATTTTTAAAATCTAGAAATTTTAAAAGTCTATGGATTTCACACAGATTCTTCCTGTATTTTGTATTCTAAATAGGAATCTGCATAGATTTTGGACGGATTTTAACAAGAATTTGACGTGATTTTTACGGATTTGAAATCAAAAATCCCACCATCCGTTGACTTCAAGCGAACGCTAATACCAAATTATTTGTACAACTAATACGATAAATAATAAAATAAATTACACATTAAAAGAGAAAAATCAAAATATTAGTCAACGTCTACTGTCATGCAAAAATATAGCTCAATAAACTTTATTTGGGATTTCTAAAAACATGATTACATTGATAAAACTAGTAAGTATTGCTATCAACATCGGTATCAGATGAAATTGAGTCTCTGGTGGTTGGAACTCAACTCATTTGTGAAGAGAGACAGCCGACCCTTAACCTTTCCGGCATTCCAGTACAGCGCCCGAGGCTGCTCACGAATTCCAATTGTGCCGAGGAGTCTGAGTTCGAGAGAATCCAAGGAAGTGAAGAGAAGTTCCTTGAGGAAACAGAGATGAAGAACGCTAAATGGAGAACTTAGGAAAAAGAAAGATCAAGCGGCAATTAGGAAAAACAAGAAAAAGTGGAGAACGGTGAATAAGAAGATTCAAAATGAGAGGTGGGAAAACTTCATTGCCCAACTCGAGTCGGGGGGGCCGACAGAAACAGAGGCCGATTCATCCAGAGACAGAAGGTCAAGAGAATCCGTGGAGGGAGAAGAAATTGTTCAGGCAACCGATGATGGAATGAAGGCGTGGATTTTGGGTAAAAAGTTGGGACTTACAAGCTATCTCCAAGACGAGGAAATGGCAGCACAACTATCACAAAATGTAAAAGCGGCAAACAACAGTGAGGAGCTTGGAGAGAGAGGGTTAGTTAATCAATGAATTTACTGTCGTACAACATAAGAGGCTTGGGGAATACCGTCAAACAAAGAGAGATCGGAGAATTCATTAGGAACTACAAAATTGATCTTTGTTTTATACAAGAGACTAAGATGGAAAGCTTTTCGGTTAAAGTCTGCAATGGGTGGTGGGGCTCAAATACGTGTGAGACGGCAGTGAGGAATGTGGCGGGCAGATCCGGGGCTATTTTATGCGCATGGAACAAGGAGGTGTTTGCTGTCTCAAGTAGTTGGGACCTCCAGGGGGCGGTTGTACTGAATGGTAGGTGGCTTGTGGAAGACACCATGTGTTGTCTGGTCAATGTGTATGCTCCCACAGACACTAAAGAGAAGTTTATTCTTTGGGATACATTGAGAAACATTGTGGATCAAAGTAATGATGTGTGCTTATGTATCGCGGGGACTTCAACGCGATCCGAGAGCCAGGTGAAAGAGTGGGGGTTGGAGATAATTTGCGGTGTCCAGAGATGAGGGCTTTCGACTCCTTCATCCGCAACAGCGAGTTAGTAGAAATTAAAACCCAAGGACGACAGTCTACGTGGTACCAACCGAACGGAAGATGCAAGAGCAAGCTTGACAGGTTCTAAGTTAATGAGCATTGGATTAAAACCTGGCCGTCAACCTCTGGTCGAGGGCTGCAAAGAGCCTTGTCGGATCACTGTCCGATTCTCCTATCCACTAAAGTAGTGGACTGAGGACCGAAGCCTTTCCGCTTCATCAACGCTTGGATGACCCACCCCGATTTCAAGAAGTTGGTTAAGGCCCTGTGGGATCAAGACGAGACACAGGGATGGAGCTGTTTTGTGTTCAAAGAAAAGCTCAAGAAGGTGAAAGCAACGCTCAAAGATTGGAATAAGAATGAGTTTGGAAACATCGATCAAAGGATTAAAACCATGAAGGAGGAGCTCTTCGAATGGGACACCCTTGATGATGTCTTCGGCCTTGAGGACTCTGAGATCTGTAGAAGGAATGAGTTAAAAGCTAACATCTTCATCCAATCAAAGAACAAGTTGAGTTTATTACAGCAGAAAGCAACCGCAAGCTGGATTAAAGAGGGCGACTTGAACTCAAGTTTTTATCATAGAGTCATCACAGGGCGGAGAAAGAAGAACGAGTTATCAGGTCTAAAGGAGGGTATCAGGCGGATTGAGGACCCAAAATCAATCAAAGAAAGAATCAAGAGTCATTTTGAATCCTTCTACAAGAGAGAAAGTCGAGTCATGCCATTAGTCCCTCAAAACTTTGTGAAACAAAGGCTGACAGAGGAGCGAAAAATGAACTTGATCGAACCGTTCACAGAAACTGAAATCAAAACTGCCATTTGGGAGTGCGATGGTAACAAAAGTCCGGGGCCGGACGGATTCAACTTCAACTTTTGAAAAGCTTCGTGGGAGATTATCAAGAAAGATTTTATTAAGGTTACGGAGGAATTCCATGAGCACGGGAAACTCCCAAGAGGTAGTAATTCTTCTTTCATTGTACTCATACCAAAAAAGGAAGAAGCGCGTGATCTTGGTGATTTCAGACATGTTTCTCTCATTGGCAGTCTTTACAAGGTTATTGCCAAGGTCTTAGCAGGTACAATGAGAACAGTTATGGACACAATCATATCCGACAATCAAAGTGCGTTCATTAGCAATAGGTACATTCTGGATGGAGTGGTGATTTTGAATGAAGCAATCAACGAGGCCAAGAGGAAAGGTAAGGAGAGAATCATCTTCAAAATTGACTTTGCAAAGGCCTTTGACTCAGCGGAGTGGGACTATCTTGACACGATGCTTGATCGCTTCAACTTCGGCGTCACCTGGAGGAAGTGGATTAGAGGATGCCTTAGCTCTGCATCGGCGAATGTTCTGGCCAACGGTTCTCCTTCAGGGGAATTTCGGCTAGAGAGAGGTCTTAGACAGGGCGACCCGCTCTCACCTTTCCTCTTCCTCATTGCGGCTGAGGGACTCCAATCTCTCATTGATAGGGCGACAGCCAAACTGCTACTGGTACCCGCTTTGATTGGGAAAGATAAAGTAAGGATTTCGCATCTCCAATATGCGGACGATACCGTGTTTATTATGGATGGTGACGAAGGAAATACCGTGGTGGTGAAACAAATTCTGAGGCTATTCCAACTGTTATCCAGGCTGAAGGTAAACTTTAATAAATACAGTTTGTTTGTTTTAGGGTGGACAGATGCAAGCTGGAAAGGATGGCGTTAGAGCTGAATTGCAATGTTGGTACGACTCTTTTCAAGTACCTCGGTATTCAAGTTGGGGGAAGGAATAAAAGCATTGCGGAGTGGAACCATTTAGTCGACAGGGTGAGAAAGAAAATTGAAGGCTGGAAGTCGAGGAAACTTTCGCTGGCAGGTCGTGCAACTTTGATAAAATCTGTACTGCAAGCCATTCCTGTTTTTCAGCTTTCATTTGCATTGATGCCTAAAACCATTGTGAGATCCTTGAACTTCTTGTTTCGCAATTTCTTATGGGGTGGGAGGGAGAACTCCAGTGCAATTCCATGGTTAAAATGAGACAATTTATGTTTAAGTAAATGTGATGGGGGGTTAGGGTTCAGAAATATTGAACTGTTCAATGTTGTCCTCGTGTTAAAATGGGTTTGGAGGTACTTAGAAGGGAGGAGTTTGTTATGGGCTAGGGTCGTTAAGTCAATTTATGGGGAAGTCGAGAGGGGGGAAGGGGGGTTGGGGACGTCGGGCAGCCAAAAATCAGGGACGGGGTGGTGGTCAAAAACTTTGTCATTAGGAGGAGCACAGTCGGGTAACTGGTTTTGGAAGTGTATTAGTCAGAAGATTGGAAACGGTCGGGATTCAATGTTTTGGGCTGATAGGTGGGCTGACTCCAAACCGCTAAAGATCCTCTTTCCCAGGCTGTTCCAACTTACAGCAAATAAGGAGGCTTCTATTAGTGATTTTGGGTCTTGGGTGAATGGGGTCTGGATTTGGGATTTGAAATGACGGAGAGAGTTGTTTGATGGGGAACTGGAGAACACTAACGACCTCATTACTGTTATTTCTAGTGTGACTCCTGATGCAGGTGGTAAAGATGAATGGAGATGGAGTGAGACCAAAGTGGAAATTCTCTACAAAATCTGCCTACTCTTCAATTTTGGCAGCCACGAAACCGAACACAACGCCATCCAAAGATACGGAGACATTTGCCAAGATTTGGACAACACATGCTCCCCAGAAGGCAAGACTAACAGCGTGGAGAGCTTTGAAAAACAGGCTCCCAACTTGTGAAAATCTGAAGAAGAGGAACATAGCTTTGGACGAGATTGATTCTATGTGCAACGCCTGTTTCCAGCCCAATGAGTCAACCAACCACGTTTTCCTTCAATGCCCAAAATCAGCTGCGATATGGGTTGAAGTGCAGAAGTGGCTAGGGATGACAACGGTGAGCCCAAATCAAGTCGACGCTCATTTTCTTTCATTCGCAAATCTGGGTTCCAGAAAGAGGAGTGAGAAGTTCCTTTTGGCCTTGTGGATGTGTACTACTCAACTCTGGAAGGAACGCAACGACAGGAGATTCGAAGGCAAACAAAGGGATGTGAAGACTATAATTCTCGAGATCAAGATGAAAATGTGGAGTTGGAATAAAATCTTCAATTTGTTTGATGGTGAGATCTCTTTCTTTTCCTGGTGTTCGAAAGACATTTCCTTTATCCTTTTGTAAGTTTGTTTAGTACCTCTGGTGCCAAGTTCGTGAAATTTAATCTTTTTCTGATTAAAAAAAAACATCGATATCAGATATTTGGTACCCAGCGAGTGCTGGACTCAGTATTTGTGAGCAGCGACCGCTGAGTGCCAGCTGGCGCTGGCTTCTTCAGCCGCGTCTGCTGGAACCTAGCGAGCGCTGGAAACTCTCAAGATTTGAATTCTCGTGGTCCGAGCTCGAATTTGTTTATGTGTATTTTTTGAATGAAATCCATGGAAATCAGTCCAATGTTAAAATCCATAGATTTTTAAATACACCCAGATTTTTATAGACTTTTAAAAGTCTTGAACGAATACACCCAGATTTTTATAGACTTTTAAAAGTCTTGAACGAATACACCCAAATTTTCATAGACTTTTAAAAGTCTTGAACGAATACACCGAGATTTTAAAAGTATGCAGAAATCTATTAAAGTCCTAAACGAATACACCCCCCTTAAAGTATTACCGGCTTCAAATTTTTTAAATATAAATGGGGCCCATGTTCTTGAAATTCAAAAAGTAATCAAATATTAATGATTTGGTCAATTGGGCAATTTTTAAGATATTTTCATTTAATCAATTGACCTAGTCGTTCTCCTTAAAACAATATAACTAAAAAAATAAATAATAATGTGAGCTAACACTACAAGAAAATGCGGCTCTAACGACCGAAATTTCGGTCGTTAAAACCCAAAAATCGGTCGTTAATATTATTAACGATCGATTTAACGACCGTTTTTTTCGGTCGTTGTTTGCATCGTCGCCCGAGTTTTAACGACCGTTTTTTCGGTCGTTAAATTTAACGACCGATTTTTTATTTTTAACGACCGAAATTTCGGTCGTTAAAAAGAGAAAAAAAATAAATAATATAAATAAAAAAAATTATTTTTTTTTAATTTTTTTTAATTAACGACCGAATTTTCGGTCGTTAAAAATAAATAAATAAAAATATTTTTTTTTCGAAAAAAATATATATATATATATATATTTTTAAATCTCTTTGTATCCCACAAGTATTTTTAGTGTATTTCTAATGTATTTTGACCTTAATTGCATACCATTTGACGAACTTCCCAGTAGGTCACCCATCTTACTTGTGCTCTAAGTCAAGCACGCTTAACCTTGGAGTTCCTTTCGAGTAGTCACCAGTACAGAACACTCGTATTATTGATATATATAGTACCTATTAATTCATTTAAACTCTAATTCAATATAAAATATCATTAATCATTCATAACCTTATAATATGTCGAGATAATATAAAATATCATTAAACATTTACGATAAATATACGATCGAATTAAAAATAATAAAAAATTAATATTATCGTAATTAAATAAAGAAAAGAAAATATGAGTATGAAAAATAATAATCGTATACAACAATAATTCAGAAAATCTAATAAGTCTAATAATTTATTATAATAAATCTAATAATTTATTATTATTTGAAAATTAATAAAATAATTAAATTTGTAAAATAATTAAAAATAATATTAAATAGAAAATTAATAAAAAATAAATAAATAGAAATAGAAAAATAAAAATAAAATAATAATCGAAAAATAATAATTAAATAATTAATTATTTCTATAGAAAATAATAATTAAATAATAATCGAAAAATAATAATTAAATAATTAAAAATAATCTCTATAATATGAAAATAATAATTAAATAGAAAATTAATAAAAAATAATTAAATATTTATATATAATCGAAAAATAAAAATTAATAAAAATATAAATGAACTTTAAAAATTTTTAAAATTTGAAAAATAATATTAACGACCGATTATTCGGTCGTTAATAAATAAAATAAATAAATAAATAAATTAAAATAAATAAAAAATAAATAAAAAATAAAAAATAAATAAAAATAATTTTAACGACCGAAAAATTCGGTCTTTAAAAAAAATAATTGAAAAAAATATTTTTTTTTATTTAAAAAATATTAAAAAAATAAAAAAATAATAAAAAAAATTAAAAAAATAAAAAAATAATATTAACGACCGAATAATTCGGTCGTTAACAAATTAATTTTTTTTTTCGAAAAAAAAAAATTATTTTTTTTAAAAAAAAATATTTTTTAATAAAAAAAATATATATATATTAACGACCGAATTTTCGGTCGTTAAAATTAAAAAAATAATTAAAATAAAAAAAATAATTTTTACGACCGAAAATTCGGTCGTTAAGAAAAATTAAATATTAAAATATTAAAATAATAATTAACGACCGAATTTTCGGTCGTTAAAAAATAAAAAAAATTAAAAAATAAAATCGGTCGTTAAACGGTCGTAAATCGGTCGTTAAGGCCGCAAAATTAACGACCGAAAATTTCGGTCGTTAATTTCGGTCGTTAAAAGCGCAGTTTCTTGTAGTGTAATCGCTCTCTTCAATTAAATAACAAAAAAAAGAGAGAGCTAGTCGACAGCTCAAATTTGAGCTTGAAGAATATTTCAATTTTAAATTTGCTTTCAAGGTAAATTTGAGTTGGTGTCATTCGAGTGTGACATGTGAATTTGTAAATTTACATGATTTTCAGTCAATATTAAATTATTTTTTCCATTGTTTTTGTTGAAAAGGTACGAAATTGTAAAAATGTGTAATTTTTTTGTCTTTCAAATACATTTATAAGTGAGACATGAATAATAATTTAGTCAATTTGGACATAAATACAATGTTTTTACAAAATGAACATTTTGTATTACAACTTAAAGTCTAAATAATGTGGACATTTTTAATATAAATCTACACAACTTTATACTACAATATTATTATCATGAACAATAGTGTTAAAAAGACATATATCAAATCGGTTGGGCGAAGTGAAGATATAATTATAAAGGTATATTGTTTTTATAAAATGAACATTTTGTATTACAACTCAAAGTCTAAAGAACATGGATATTTTTAACATGAATCTGCGCAATTTTATACTATAGTATTAGCATTAACAAGTATGTATAACACATATATGAGATTAGCATATGCTAGAAAGGAATAGTCAGATTTTGTACGAATTTGTAATGCTAGAGTGGTAGTCAGTTAATTAAAAGTATCAATTAAATCAAGAATTTAACAATTTCTTCGAAAAAAGAAAAATAAGTGTGAGGTGGCGGTCATGCAACATAATTAGAAGCGGATTTTACTCGTTGATTAAAATGGTAGTGATAAAAAAAGAATGTTTAAAATGATAGGTCGCCTCAAAAAAAAAAAATGATAGGTGGTATGGCCGGTGGCAAATCACATTTGATTTCCTCTTGGATGTCGGTAAAAGGAAAAGGAAAAGGAAAAGGAAAAACAAAAAAAGATGCCGCGCCAGCTCAGCAAAAAGGTAAGATATTTTTACAAGTGGTCCACTCCGTACATCCGCCAAACTCCCCAAAACATAGACCCACCCGCGCACACAAATTACCGTTAATTAATTGCTCAAATACTTTTTTTTTGTTTAGATATTAGTAATTAGTTTCTCATCCACTCCACGAACCACCTTATCTCTCCATTCACCAAGATCCACCTTATATCTCCCATCTCCAATTCGCACCTTATCTCTCCATTCACCAATTCGCACCTTATCTCTCCATTCACCAAGATCCACCTTATATCTCCCATCTCCAATTCGCTCCCAAGAGGGATCGAACCCGGGTCACTTCACTTAAGTGAGGATCCGGTGGCCAGTGGGCTAAGCCCCCTGGTTTAATTGCTCAAATACTTATTTCATTTTCAATTCATTATGCGTTAGGGGTTGTGAAAACTTTTTTACATGTCTTTAAAGATTTTTTTAATTTTTGTCAAAACAGTAATAATCTTTTGTAGTATTATATTACTACTACTTAATTTAGTGTTGTGTTTTATGATGATTTATTTGGAAATTAAAATGTTCCCGTGTAAATGTTAGCATCCCGCATCGCACCATACATACGCCAAGTATATAAAATTTGAAGTAAATAAATAATCTGAGAAGTTTTATTAGGAGTATGTTATTACTACTATCAATCAAGTCCACTGTGTTGAGTGAATAATTAATTATATATAAATAACTAGAGCTTCTTCATCATCCTCCTCTAGCTGCAAATCTCTGCCACCAACACTCTCCCCAAGCAAATCAACGTTTTAAATCTACCAATTTCATGAAATACAATCCATATGTCCCTTCATTTTGTTTCCTTGTTTGGAAGGTTTGGTAGAAATCTAATACTCCAAAATCCACTATCTGGTGCTCTTTAATCCATCAATCAGATATTGTAATTCGTGTGATTTCTGCGATGGTTTCGTGTGATTTCTGTGGCGAGCGGCAGGCGATACTCTACTGCCGCGCGGACAGCGCCAAGCTCTGCCTCTCATGTGACCAGCACGTGCACTGCGCCAACGCCCTCTCAAAGAAGCATCTCCGCTCCCAGATCTGCGACAACTGCGCCGCCGAGCCGGCGTCCTTCCGCTGCTCCACCGACGGCCTCGTGCTCTGCCAGGATTGCGATTGGGACGCGCACGGCAGCCGCCTCGTGGCCGCCGCCCACGATCGCTGCCCTATCGACAGTTTCTCGGGCTGTCCGTCGGCGTTCGAGCTCGCGGCGGCCTGGGGTTTGGAGATTGAGGAGAAGAAGCCAGCGTCTTGCGAGTGGGGAGGGTTGCTGGAGGAGCTCATGGTGCCGAATGCGAGTTCGATGATTTATTCCGACTGCGGGGGCGAATTGGTGAAGAAGAAGAAGAATCCGAGCTGCGGGAAGCAGAAGCAGGTGATTTTGAAGCAGCTAATCGAATTGATAGCGGATGGCGGCGGCGGAGATGGGGAGGATGTAGGACCGGGGACACCGAGCGGCGGTGCGTGGCGACAGGAGAGTTTTTGCGGACAGTATGAGGAGCAACCTCAAGAGCAGCAGCAGGAATTGCCGCAGGGCGGAGGGTTTACGTCGTTGCTAATGTTGCAGACGCCGGCCAATCAGAAGGAGGAACGCAACATGTTGTGGAACACCACTGCATGTGATCACAGCGCGCAGGTATTTTCTAGATCTGCTTTCTTCACCTGCATCTCTCATATTCGTTATAAATGTTTTTACTGAAAATGTTTCCTTCGGACAAGTTTACTTTTTCTGTAGAGCATTGTTTTTACCGCAGTTCTGTTATTTCCGGGCATATCTGATAAACATTTTTTATGGGTTATTCTTTGACTTGTGTACTATTTTGCAATATGTTAACCTATTCCAGTATGTTGGATGCTTGGACTTCAAGAATTCGAATTAAAATGTTGCGAAATTCGTTAGTGCTTGTGGAAGATTATTGAACTTCTATTTTAGGGCTCGTTCCTTACATGTATCAAATATGTATTTCTTGTTTTAGGATTTGGAGGTTCATGTTACTCCACTTGTCATTGTTCACATAATGTTAAAATGAATGTCGTTCTTGTCTTTGCTTGTAAATTTTCTTAGTCCACAATGTTTGGGCAGAAATAACGCTGGTAGGATATTCCAGGCAAGCATATTCGCCACATGCTGAGTTCAAATGCATTTTCGCATTAACTTAGACCTTTCTTAAAATCTCTTTTCTCTTTGTTTAGTTAATGTCTGTCTTAGTTTATCAGTGACGAGTTTGTTGTACTTCTCTTCCAAGCTTATGCTTTTTGATGCGTGCATGCTGCCTTTTTCTGCTTATGCTTCTTCACCTTCTCCAGTTAAGTGGGCATCTGATAACCAATTTTCAGACTTATGATGATATTTGATGCTGCTAAGTTGCATATTTGGTATGCTGATAAGAACTAGTTTTCGTAGGAAATCTAGTAAGTTCCAACCAATTTATACTTTGAATTGGAGAGGGAGAGGGGTGGGGTTGTTGTTCTGATTACTGCTTTCTAAAATGAAAGACCATTCAGTGCTAATTATCATGTGTGCTCTTAGCAATCATGTTGTTCATTTGCTGCACATGACTGCATCTATTATCTCATGTGCACTGATCATTTTGCTGCATTCACTTCTGCAGATATGGGACTTCAACCTGGGACAATTGAGGGGCCATGAGGAGTCTAGCCCTGTTGAACTAGAATTTGGAGGAAGTGACGTGTACACTATGAAAAGGTATGGGGAACTACTGAAAGAAGCATCCTTGGCCAAGAGAAGAGGGGTGGATGTCTCTGGAGTGAACTGTTCTATCACCCAGGAAGATATAATCCCCTTTAATGTAAGCATCTTTACTTGGGCAATCTTTCATCTATCTTTGATGTCCATTGCTCATCCATTAATGACTCATAATTGATGCTAATAAGTAGAAATTGCTGTCAGTCCTGTCCATTTATCTTAGTCCAGATTGCTAACTGGTGGTGGCTATTGGCAATTGGGATCGTAGATGTTGAGAACTTAAGACTTTTCACATGTTCTAATTTAATCCTTTAACATTATAATAAGATTTAAGTGCTAGTAAATTATTACATTATCCTTGACATTGTAAGGTCATCTGGTTATTAGTTTTATATTAGAACATCTGCAAAGAGTGCAGGTAAAAACTGCGCCACAACTGGATGTGACTGCCAAACTAATTTCTTGGAATCTTGAACTTTGATATTCTTGCTAGTGGCCAAAACATGTTCATGGTTGCCCTTTTTCCTGTGACAAACTGATGCTTACTATCTTCTCAACCTTGCAACTGCATGTTCAAAGCAATTTGATGTAGGTTTTGTTACGAGATGAAATGTCATCAGTATAATATAAACCTAACAATATCAATAAACTCTTACTCTGGTCCATCTTCTTTTTTCTGTGAACATTGTGATGGGAATTGTGAATGAAGTGGTGCAAGATGCAGAAATAAAATCATCTCTGTTCTTATATTCTCTCTGCTTAAGTTTTTTGATCTTAAGAGTTCTGTCTAATTGTCAAATGCAGAGTGCCACCAATAACCAGACGCCTAGTCAGGGGCCTGCTACATCAGAGAGCAATAATGCACCTGTAGCAAGGCCATCATCATGTTCAGGTTTAACCAAACCTGAATCCTTAGGTGGTTCAAAAGATATGCAGTTCACGAGTCAGTCTATTCTAATGACGAGTGAAAGTGTGGCAGCTATGTCAAAGAGTGACATGGAGCTTCTGGCAAAGAATAGAGGCAATGCTATGCAACGATACAAGGAGAAGAAGAAAACAAGAAGGTAGCTACTTTCTCTCGTTTTCTTTCACCGCAATGGAAATCCCTAGGCATTTTCTTTTCCTGATATTTTCACGACATTCTTGTGTAGATATGACAAGCACATACGATATGAATCAAGAAAAGCACGAGCAGATACCAGGAAGCGAGTGAAGGGCCGATTTGTGAAAGCTCATGAAGCTCCAGCGGGATGAGTAGAGTTCATAGTTGATGACATCTAATTTTGTCTGTATGTAAATAATTGTTGCTTCAGATTATATGTATAATTATCTAACCATCACGCCCCTCTTCGAAACAAGTCGTGTGATTTTAGCTGATTTCGTTTTGTCCTGGTAAACTTTATTGTGCCAAATTAGGGCGATAATAGAGTTAGTGTCGGTCTCAGTGATGGGCATGGATATGAATATGAATATGATGATTCTTGTTTTTGGAACTAACTTAGTTCCAGTTGCACCCCATATATTTTTGCCTAAGCTGCTAACTAATGAGATGAAATGAAATTATATATACATCAGTATATCTCTCCATTTCTTTTATTTGTTATGGTTAAAGCTTTCTCCTAAAGGAGAAATTGGGCCAGCTTCATAAATGCAGATACAGGAAACCCGTTTCTGCATTTAGTCTGGGACTCGTGTTTGGGTGTGGTTTGGAGGCAAGAATTGAATATGCATAATGGTGAATTTATTTTGAAATGAAATCTGGCAAGTGGTTTGAAACTTGAAAAGTCATCAAGGCATTCAACAAACTAGTATAAATATGTGGAGAAGCTTTTCTTTTCTTTTGGCAGAGGTGGGAGTTGGGAAACTTGTGAGACTTTTGTGTTCATGTGAGTGCTTTTAAAGCATTGAATGACGGTTGATTTTGAGGTGGTGAAATGAGTAATCTGGAGCTGAACAACTTTATAGGAGTGAGGATGAAGAAAGGGTTGAGAAAGCTGTGCAACGGAGAGAGGTCGACCTCGATTGTGGATGCGTGCATGATGGGGGAGAGAGAGAGGCAGCCGACATTGGAGGAGATGATCCTAGGATTGGAGATGGAGGAGAAGGGTAGAAAGAGCAAGATGGAAGCGCACAGAATGTCGTGCGTGAGCAGCTGCGACATCCTGCGCAGCGCCAGAAAGGCGTTGAATCAGTATCCCCGGTTCTCTCTGGACGGGAAGGACGCCATGTACCGGTCCTCCTTCAGGCCGGCGGTGGTGGGAGGGGAGAGCGTGATTTGGTGCAAGCCGGGGGTGGTGGGGAAGCTCATGGGGCTGGACGCCATGCCTATTCCGTTGAACACGTATTATAGGAGGGAGAGGCTCAGCGCCATCATTAGGCGCCAGACCGACACCCGCTGCCGGAGAGGACTCGGATCTTGCTCCAGAGCTGCCTATTGTGTTGTCAAACCCAACAGATGGAATTAACTTCCATTTTCTTTACTACTGCTGCTGTTGTGTGGAAACCAACTTTCTATCCTGCTAACTCTAATCGTTTTAAGCTTCTTTACCATCAACAAACTAAATTTTGTATTGTTTTATACTTACTTTTTTGTTCTTAGCTAAGATATTACTCTCTTAATACATGAATTTTGGAGGTTTTTTGAAATTGCTCGCTATACATATATTTTTTTAATAAAAATACATAATTTTTTAATTTTTTTTATTTTTTATTTATTTTGCACAAGACTTGAAATTGCAGTTGAGTTGGCTTTAAACGTGGACAAATCGCCGATGAGAAAAAATAACACAATATTAGAACACATCAAAATATCGTTATTTATAATTAAATATGAGTTTCAAATTCAATAAGCAATTTCATATATCATTGACGAGCTCGACAATGCTATTGAAAAATGCAACATCCATACAAGAAATATGTTGTTGCGATATGACCTTTCTCAATGAGCTTGACGATGTCCTTGAAATGTATCTCTCAATCCAGTTGAGAGTCCTTTTGTTGAACTCATTGTAAATTCACCTCAACATGCCCCAATTCCACTCAAACGAATGATTTGTGGATTTTGAAATTTATATTTAATGATAAACAATAATGTTTTGGTGTGTTTCAATACCATGTCATTTTTTCAATCGTTGATTTGGCCAAGTTGGAATTTACAACTGCCAATTCAACGTTAATTTTGGGAAAATTTAGATTAGCGTACCAAATTAGAAAAATTGAAAAGTCGTATATATCTGTTCAAAAAAATCATATACAATTTTAGAAAACCTCCAAAATTCATGTATTTACAGGAAAATATCCATATTTCTTACTTACCTTTAATCTACGAGTTACAAAATACACAAAGTTTTGACAAATTCTGATTTTGCACACAACCTTTGAAATTTGAAATAAAATGCACCAAGTTTTAATTTTTCTAATTCTCCCGTGATTTAATATTCCTCCTAAATAAAATTGCTTTTATAATCTAACACAAGAAACTCAAAACTCATATATATAATGCATTTACCAACTCTGCATGCAATTCAATAATTCAATATGAAAAATAAAGCTTTACCTCACAATTAAACATTAATTCAACAATTAATTTGTTATTAATTTTCATTTTCTAGTGGGCAATTTGTTTTATTGCAAGGGAGAATTTTATTTTCATATTGAATTGTTGAAATGCAGAGTTCAATAAATGCATTATATGTACGAGCTATGTTATGAGTTTCTTGTGTTATGTTGTAGTATCATAATTTTTTTTAATTTAGCGGGGATATTAAATTAGGGAAAAATCAGAAAAATTAAAACTCGATATATTTTATTTTAAATTTAAAGGTTGTGTGTGCATTACTGCAATTTTTCCCATGAAATTATTAGTTTTCAAAAAAATTTACTTATAAAATTTCCAATAATTAATATTCTCTCCATTCCAAAAGAGTACACTCACTTTTTTTAGCATGAATTTTAAGAATATTAGTTGATAATTCATCGTGAGAAAAAGACTCACATCATTTATAATAGGGTTAATTGCATGAAAATACACGAACTTTAGTCGCAATTTCATTTTGCACATGACTTTTGAAACTTACATTTTAAATCATGAACTTTACATTTGTTCCAAATTTTCCTTAAAATTGAGCTCCAGTCGCCGGAGTGCTGATGTGGCGCCTATGTGCCATTTAAACAGTCGGAAGTTTGCAGACATGGAAACGACATCGTTTTGTAAAAGGACGTCGTTTTGTAAAACGACGCCATTTAAACAGCCAGAAGTTTTTCTCTTCTCAAACCTCAAACGGCGGCCTCGTCGACGCCGGAACTGCAACTTTTGAAAAAGGGAAAGATAGGCAGCGGCTTCGGCTTTGCATCTAGAAAGAGAGGAAAGACGCCGAAATGGAGCTAGGGGTTTAGCTTCCTAAAATTTGAGGAGAAATTTTAGAAGTGAGAAAGAAACGGAGGGATTTCAAAGAGGGAGAGAAACACGAATTGAAGAAAGAGTGGAGCGGAATCCACTCGCCGGTTCTACAACGGCGGCGGCGAATTCCAGATTAAGGAGGAGAAGGGGAAAGCCTACATTGTCGGAGAAGAGTCGTTGCCTATTCCTTCTAATTTTCGGCAAGGTTTCACGCAGCCAATCCCCCATTTTCTCCACTAATTTTCGAAATCAAAATCGGCAATACTTCTCTTCGAAATTAAACTCACACGCCCACACTAATACGACGCACAGTTCACGCCGTCGATTTCCCTTTTCTCCTCCTTTGACGGCGGACGGCGGAGAGCGCTGCCGCTAATGGCTGAGATTGAGAGAGCTAGGGTTTTCGATTTGGGGATTGAGAAATGCGGTATTAAAACTACGTCGTTTTGTGCCACGTCGTTTGAATTAATGACGTGTCACATACGCATGGCATGTTTGAAGACACGTCATCTTTCCGGCTGCCGGAGCTCAAGTTTAAGGAAAATTTGGAACAAATGCAAAGTTCATGATTAAAAATGTAAGTTTCAAAAGTCATGTGCAAAATGAAATTGCGACTAAAGTTCGTGTATTTTCATGCAATTAACCCTTTATAATATTATGAGTGTAGAATAAAAAATGTGCATACTCTTGTGGAGCGAACGAAAATCCCCATAATTATTGTAAAAATGCGAAATTTGAGATAACCATTATAGATAGTAGAAATTAAAAGATAGTCCCTAACTTAATTTCATTAAATTGTAGCTAATTTTCAAAAATCGAGATAAAAATGCTTAGAGTAAAAATGCTCACAAAGTTGTAATCATATTGGTATGAATTGGAAAAATTCGCATCAGGCGTTTCAACTAGTAGCACTAATAAGTGATACTTCGTACACCTGGTACGATTTGAGACTATTTGTACCAATCGTGGCGCGTAGCAACCTGGTAGAACAGTACAAAGAGTCTCAATTCTACCAGGTATACTAGATGTTGCGCGCCATGATTGATACAAATTCATACTAACTGTACTATATATTTATACTAGTGCGCCCGCCCGTGCGATGCACGGCGAGCATCAAAATTAAACGACATGTTTAATTATATAAATATAAATAATAAATATAAGAAAATACAAAATATGTTTTAAAAATAAAATAAAATGATCTACGTCAATTACTCAATAAAAAATCCGAATTTGAAAGCATACATTTTCGACTTTGTATGAAGTCTAATGATAGTTATAGTTATTAAACAATTGATAATGAAAATTAACATTACACATTATTAGAGTATTATACGTCATAATAAATAAATGTTTCCATACACAAATATAATAAAAAATTATTTTTGAAATTTTATATATATATATATATATATAAAACTAATTATTCACTTCAAAGTTATATTAAAATTAATTCAAAAAGTTATTTTTTAAAAAGAGTTATAAAATGAACCAATACATTTTCACTCACTTCATTACATTCTAAACTATTATAGTTAATGTTGAGTGTAGAATTGATCCCAACAATAGTAAAAAACATAAAAATAAGACAAGTATTTAACGTGGTTCGATCGTAATTATCTACGTCCACGAAGACAATCCCGAGAGAATTTACTATTTGTGGAGTTTTTACAATTACAATGTTGAGTAATGAATAATGAATGAGAATCCCCTAATTCTACACATGAGAGCTTTATTTATAAGTTACTAAGTGAACCTAGCCCTAAAGCCCATTAAACAGTACAATTGGGCCCTAATCATTGACATAGCTAGAGGAACCAAGGGTCACGTACGTTGACACGACTGCCAAGGGTGGTGTTGACATAGCTGGAAGCGCCAAGGATGGCGTTGACAAGGCTGCCACGAGTGGTGGTTAACATAGCTGGAGGCGCCACGGGTGGGCTGCCAAGGTTAATTTGCCAAGAATGGTCTGTCAAGGCTAATTTGTCAAGGGTGGTCTGCCAAAGCTAAGTTGCCACGGCTGATTCTTTGCTCTTATTTATATTTTTCACCCGTCGTGTTTGATCCGAGCAGGTGAACATAATTATGTCCACATCAGTTACTCCCCTCAAGTCCGATGAACAAGTAATTTATTTACGTGTCACCAGATTTTCTTTCTTGCAAATTGTCTTTTGAGCATTACTAACTTGCAACTCAATAAAGGGACTTCCTATTTTTTATTGGATCTTTTCATAGCCTTGGAGTTTAGCTTTTTACCGCCTTGGAATTGAGCTTTTTACAGCTCCAATATTGTTTCACAGTCCCGATGGTTCATATGCTCTTTGAGCCCCAATGGTACATATGCTTATTGAGCTCTGATGATACTTGCGGTCATTGAGCTCCGATGGTACAAATGCTCATTAAGCCCGAAGGTACTTGTGTTCATTGAGCCTTGATAGTACTTGTGCTCATGGAGCCTCGATTTTTTAATTTTTTGAGGATATATTTGTCTAAAAAGTAAGAAAAAGAAATAAAGAAGAGATAATTATGTGTGAAGTACAATTACATTTGGTATAAATAATGAGTTATATAGAAATATTTGTTATTAAAATGGAATATTCAAATAAAAAATTATAGCCTTTTAAATTGAAATGAAAAGAGTATTTATTTTATGAATGAACCAAAGAACAATATAAATACTCATTTCGTTAATTTTGTATATGCACGAAGGTAACGAAGTTGGGTATTGTGAAATGTACCAATTAGTAAATGAGTTTAAAATTCCAACAGAATTAGGTCTTGTCATTTATTTTCTTGGCCACGAACACAAATGCACATGATTGATGCAGACTCGCAATCTAGTTTGCCAGCGTTTAAATACACAACTCCTTCAATATTTATATACTCCGCTCTGTATCCCTTTATTTGAAATTATTACACTCAATTTTTCAGCTAAATGAAAATTCCAATTTTATACCAAGGTTCTTATCCAAAGTCCAAATAAAGTAACTTTAACTAATTCTTATAAAAAAATAATTATTTTTAGGGTTAAGGTACAAATCCATCCCTGAAGTTATCACCCTTATAGCGTATCACTCCTCATTCTCGACCTTGGTCCAAATACACCCCCAGAGTTCATAATAAGAGTGCATTTAAACCCAGCAAGTTAACGGTCGTTATCTCTCCGTTAACTTTTTTTTTATTTTTAATTTAAATTCTGGATTTCACCCCTTAAATTTTTTCGTCCGGCCTTCACCGCCATAAAAAAACTCTTGGCTGCACCTCCGGTCTCAACTCCTCCAGCTTCACCTCCCGTCGTGACCGCTCCACCGGCACCAGTGCCAATGAGCTCACCCCCAGTGCCGACACCGACAACTTCCCCCCTCTGTTGTGTCATTGTCGTCGTCTCCCGGGTAAATTAAATTGTGCATTTTGCCGTTGAGGGGGTGCGCCGGAGTAGAGGGACATGCCGGAGAATTTTCTGTTGTCGGTGGGGAAATCACGGTCGATTGTGCCGGCGCCGATGGTGGTGAGCTACGGCGCGAGGTTGGTCACCAACATCCCGTTGGGGCTATCGTTGCCAGCTGAGAAGAAGACGAAAATCCTCCTCGGAACGGCGCCGTATGTGCCGATGGCAATGGGATCGAGGTAGTAAGTGGAGGAGATCCCCTCTCAGCCGCCGATTGGGATCGAAATCACATCGACGCTACTTAGAAATTTAAAAAAATAAATAAAAAACAAAAAAAAATTAAGTTAACATGCGCGTATACTCCCTCCCCTCTCCCCATTCTCGACCTTGGTTTCAATTCTTCCCCAGAGTCCATAAAAATGGTGTATTTAAACCCAACAAGTTAACGGCACCGTTAACTTGCTGAGTTTAAATGCATCGTTTTTATGGACTCTGGGGTTGTATTTGGGCCAAGGTCAAGAATAGAAAATATACGCTCTAGGGGTGTCTAGTTTAGGAATGGATTTGTACCTTAACCCCTATTTTTATTATAAATAAATATGACAACAAGTCTGACGAAACGATGGTACATCCGTAAATGGTAAGCATAATGTATTAATGTGCACATTAATGGATATGCGATTATCCCCCAAAACTGAAATCTTTCGGATAGAAATGCTATAAAACCTTTTTTCTCAATCTTATCTATTTATTTATTATGTTTTTCTATTTTAATTGTCTCAAAATGGTTTGAGCAGTATCATTTAAAGCAATTGCGCTGTGGAATCTGTAATATACTGGCTTCCCTATTTGGGCTTTTTTATGAAAGAAATTGGGCCGTGTTAAGCATCAACGACACATTACTATTTCTCTTTCAATCAACTAATCATTTTTAATTTCTTCCAAAAAAAGATCCCTCAAGAGAACAAAAAAACATTAAAACTTTCTTCTAAAAAACTAATCACTCTTTTTTAATCTGGGAAAAATCATGCTAATTTTACAAGGTTTGTTCCATCGTGACAGATCACAATTCAAGATATTATGTCTAAAAAATCACTCAGGTGTCTAGTACAAAGATCAGCTGGTACTATTATCACATAGGAAAATTGCATTATCTAATTAATGCTAGTTCCATAGTATCTCTTATTTTTGTTCATTTCATCATCATTTACAAAAGCAATAGATTCAATATGTTAGGTTCCTTCCTCAAAAAAAAAAAAGTTAGGTTCCATCATAAAATCCATATCTAAATTATATTGTTACTCTTCTGTACACTTCTTGTATCAACTTCAATATATTGACTCGACATAATTTAAGTCACAACTGAAATGATTTTCCACGAATTACATATTACAATTACAATTTACACATCTATATAATATATAAAACACCAGTTTAACGTAAACTTTTTCCCACCAAATTTTCTCTTTCTTCATCTTTCTTTTTCAATTTTGCTTCTTTTTTAAAAATCATCAATTTTAATTCATAAAAATATATTCAATATGGATGTTAAACTAAAGATAACGAAAAAATCTTTAATTTGATGTAAAAATTACAAAAAATAAATTTAAAATAAATAAGTTATTATCATTTAAAGTCATAAATTTATTTCTTTTTCTCTCTCCTCTCTCATCTATCATCTTCTCTCTCCTAAATCCATTCTTTTGAATTTCACGGTTATATCTTTTCCCTATTTCATTCCCTTTTCTTTATTAATTTTATTTTATTTTTATAGTATTTTTATTAGACATCATTTTTAATATTTATGCGACTAAAAAGATTAAGCTTATAATTTGTTCATTTTAGAACTCTTTAGCTTAAAAGTAAATTTTTAAAGGTGATATTAAGATTTGTATAAATTTATAGGAGTAAATCTTAGAATATTATATGATACATAATGATACTCATTATCATTTACTTGCTTTTGATATTTGATGATTTTTATATTTATACACAATATCAATTATATTTACTTACATTTAATATGTATATTTATTTATTTAATATATCACTCACTTTTAATATTAGTCGTGCATCGCACGAGCGGGCGTACTAGTTGCTATAATTTTCCGATCTAAGTCTAAGCTTTTGAAGTCTTGGTTGCGAAACAACCGAAATTCCGTAATGATCCAATTGAATCTCTCCACACGGTTTGAAACATATATTAATGGAAACAAAATAATTGAGACACAATCAAGTGGAAGACGAGAAATGAAAGTAGAGGCTTGCAAGGGCGGGAAACAGTTTGAACAAAAGTGGGTTGGATTCAAAGTTGAATCATATTGTATTTGGAAAAGAGATTTTTGACTCAAATCGGACTATGACTTATAATTTCTCTACTTTATATAAATCTATTTATGATATATCTGCCTCGAAGAGATATAGCAGTCAAGTACCACTTTTTAGGTTAGTTGGAAAAAGTTGTATATAATGGGCCTTACATCTTTTTTACTTGCATTCATAATCAACTATTCAACTTTATTAAGATGTGTGGGTGTTAAAAAAAAAAAAAAAAGATGTGTGTGTTTGTTGGCTAGAATGGATAAAGTGAAAATGGTGAAAATATTTAAATTAATTAATAGTAAAATTCATGAGCAAATTCATAAAATACATGAACATTTGTATTAACTAAATACGATATGTTACATTTATTTTGTTCATAGATTTCATGAATAATGGAGAACCCTTAATAGCTTTGGTGAAAGCTACTCCGTTTGGGAAGCCAAATTTGGTGCATATTTAACTAGATAATAAAGTCAGATTTTCATTGTATTTAATCTAAAGCTCTCTCTCTCTCTCTCTCAAGAAGTAGAAGAAGAGGATAAACTACTTTTGGGTTGTTGAGTGGTTGAATTAAACTTTATTCATTTTGTATGATTACTCAAAAGCAAAGTGGTCAATATGCATGGATAGTCAAGTCACTTCTTTTAAGAAATATATATCATGATATGTGGCTTCAATCTTAACCCCACTTATTTATTTGCATGCACATCAGCACATGCACATGAATATGCATTTCTACGATATTAATGTACATGTGTTACACACCATCTGATTATGTTGACGAGATGTGTATAGATAGGAAAGTAAAGTGGGCATTAAATCCAAACTTTTTCCTTAAGCAGAAGTTCCCCACTTGTCGGGGGAAAGAGTAATAGAGATTAAATTCGAAACATCTCCCTATATTTAACTAAACTTCAAATGTCTCTAACGAGACATTAAGCGTTGCAATCCTATTTGTAAATAATGAGATTTAGGATTCAAACCTTATCGCCCTCCCTCCCTCAAAAAAAAAAAAAAGTTCAAATTATTTGGTCTCACGTAATTATAAGATTCAAGATCTCTAGTTACGGAAGAAAACAAAAATTTATTTGTATGAATTCAATCTCACATGATATTTACGGTTATAATTATTTTATATATTGATTAGAATTTATGAACAAACAAGGAAGAGACCAGAATTTTTTGTTAGGGTTGGGTCGATAATTTTTTTTCACACAACAAATTAGTTTTAAATTAAATAAAAAAATGATGATAAAAATTAATACAGATCATTTGGCAAGATGCTTCCCTCTAATTAGTATGTCAGTGTTAGAGTCACTTAAAAGGGTTTAGTGCGTTTGAGTCATTTTGTATTTCTTCCAAAAAAAAATCAAATTAGAAATATAAAATTCTTTAAGTTAAAGAATATATACTTTAATATACTTAAACGCTTAGATAATTAAGTTATTAATTTGATCTTAAAATTAAATGCAACTTAAGTTGATATGGAATTGACACTATCTATTGCAGAGCTCCTATAACAATAGGATAAATTAAATTAATAAATTTACGTGAGATCATTCCAGGATGTGTAAGAAAATGGCTAAAAGTTTCCTCAAAAAACAAAGAAAAGAAAATGGCGAAAAGTCGGAGACACTAAAACAATAACCAAAAACAAGTATTAAAAAACAAACAAGTACATCCAAACTCAAAATCATATGAATTTTGTTGCATTCAAGCTTTCATTAATAACTAGAGACAGAAAATTAATAAACTATAAGGAAATAGTGACGATTTTTTTTTTGAAAACACTGAGATAATTTATTTATCAGTAGGAAAAGTAACGATCGGTTCTCTTGATTATCCACATTGGCCAAATCTATCTATAGAAGGAATTTCTTCTATTCGTTCCCTCTTTTTTTCTTTTTTCTTTTTTTCCCCTCTCTCTCTCTCTTCACCCATCAAAATTTTCACTATTTTAATCTCGATTTTTTTATATAATTTAATTCTTTTAAAGCATCGTCAAATTTGATTTATGAAAAAAATATTTAATATGCACCTTAAATTAAAATTCATGACAAAATATTTAATATGGTATAAAAATCATCAAAAATGAATTAAAAACGAATAAGTTGAAACTTTTAAATATTTTATTTACTCATTGTGTATGAAAATATTTATGTTTTTGTATGAAAATATTTATTTATTATGACATGTAATACTATATAATAATATGTGTAATGATAATTTTCATCATCAAATGATTTAAAATTATTTAATAACTATAATTATTATTACACTTTGTATAGGGTTGAAGTTTTATATTTTTAAATTCAGAATTTTATTGAGTAATTGACTTGGATTATTTTATTTAAAATATATTTTATACTTATATTTTAATTTTATTTAATATTTATATTTATTTATTTAAATATGTCATTTAATTTCAATGTTTGCCGTGCGATGGACGGATAGACATACTTAATAGTAAATCATAAAAAAAATTCTTTTATCACAAACCTATAAGGGTGAGGGACCAACTCAATAAAATCTTGACAATGACCCCAACTAACAATAGTAAAAGTAATAATTAGATTAAGTTAAATTATTTTATGAATTATACATTACCACATTCATTGCGTACATAAACTTTTCTTGCTTTCCTTCTTCTCCAAATGAATCAGATAGAATTTGGACTAAGAAGGTTCCCCTACAGCCCCTACTCATGATGACCATCCAGTTATTCAAAAGATTAATGCTAAACAGCCACATTATGACCACCCATAATTTACCTAAATAAAAAATAATTTAATTTATTTAACTTATTTGTTAAAATATAAATAAGATTTAGTTATTTTATCATATTCTCTACATTGTAATTATTTTTTTGTAACTTTTTGGTAATTTTTTTATTTTTATTAAAAATAAATTTAAAAAAATGCAAAAAAAAAAATAAGTACAATGTAGAGAATATAGTAAAATAACTAAATCCTATTTTTATTTTAAAAAATAAATTAAATAAATCAAGATTTTCCTTATCATACTAGTGTGTGGGTGACCACAATGTAGCTGCATATATTTATTATATTCAAAACTAGGTTCTAAACTAAACAAAATTCGACAATAAAGTCAATCCATTGTCCCAATTCAAACATCTAATTCCAGGCAAAAGATAAATAATAATAATAATAATAATAATAATAATAATAATAATAATAATAATAATAATAATAATAATAATAATAATAATAATAATAATAATAATAATAATAATAATAATAATAATAATAAATGAGGGCTATAATGGTTGGTTGCACCATCTGTCTGTATCCCACTGTATTCAAAGGCCGTGTCTTATCACATCTACCTGATCGTGTTGCTAAGGAATTTGCTATATCATTTTATTTGTGAATAAATAACATTTTCTATTTTTAAGAAATATAGTACATTTGATAAAGAGCAAACATGTTTCTTAAAATAAAGAAAAATTGATTGAGACCAACCTTCATTAGTCAAGTATGTGCCCGACAACCACAGACTCCTACATAATTAAATTTTCAAGATTTTGCACCTTAAATTAAGTATGCACTTAACCATGTTAGCCATAATTTTTTAATGGAATTATAGTACAGAAATCTGAAGTAATCAAAGACAAATCTCCTCGAAACCAACTATTGTTTTCTTGTTTTGCTCCTACACCTAAATTTTCGAGGACTTCATCTCAACTCATATTTAATTATTTGGGTTTAATTCATCATTTATTTTACTTATAAACTATGTAGCCGGTGGATAAAGTAGGGTGATAGTTAATTTTTGTGTTAATAATGTTTTATGTTTTGAGTTTTCAGTGTTTTTTATAAAATATTTTGATTTTTTATTTTTTCTTAAAAATATTTGAACTTTAAATATTTTTTATAAAATATTCTGTTATATAAAATTAGGTAGTAGAAAAATAACTTTTCTCAAATTGATTGCAGCCAAGTTATGACTCCTACACTATCAAGTTGATAATTCAAGACTTCACCGACAAAAAGAGTTATTTTCATCATCGAATTTTGTATAATGAGATATTTTATAAAAAAATATTGAAAGTTTGGAGTTTTTAAGAAAAAACGAAAGTTGAGAACATTTTATAAAAAATGTTAAAAGTTCGTAACACAAAATACTACTCCATCCGTCCCATGAAGCATGACACACTTCTTTTCCGCACGAGAATTAAGAAATTGGTATTTTGTGTGTTAAGTGTAGTAGGTGAAAAAGTGAAAATGTGAATTAAGGGTGAATTTTTTGCCATTTTTAGAAACGTGTCAAGCTTCGTGGGACAAACCAAAAAGGAAACTGTGTCATGCTTCGTGGGACGGAGGGAGTATTAAACCTTAAATTTTTTGTTTCATTTTAAAGATGTACCACGTGGCACAATCCTAGGGGTGGGAGCAATGCCCCGGGGGTCCAGCTGGCATACACACTATCGGTGTAATTCTCCCTCTAAAAAACGCAGGTAAATTAGGTATGTGATTTTTTTTTTGAAACTTAAATTAGATATGTGATTAATTGAAAGTGATTGGAACAGGCAAGATGATATTCAATGCTCATAGTAATTCAAAAATCAAAGAATCAGAAACCAAGTGATGGCATATCACTCATTTCATTTCATAATAATATCCATTTAGTGGATCTGTTCTTCAAAATCAAAGTTAAAACTAAATTTACCCATCGGCTGTATTAATTTAAGAATATGAATATTAATTCTGAGGGTAAAAAAATGGGGAGCAAACTGCCAGAGCTCTCTGCTGTGATTCCTTTTCTTTAGTCATTTTTCACAATTTGGTAAAAGGAAAAAAATGCATATTTAAATAAACTATGCTTCTTTTGAAAGAGATCCTTTTGTATTCTTCAACCACTGGTCCTCCACAATAAAAAGGGCCCTATTGTTTTGCTCAAATAGGAAAAAAAGTTGAAAAGTTAAATCCCAATTAACGCAAAATGAGAATATGCACAATCTTGAAATTGGTAAACAAATAGCCATCTATTGAGATTGTTGAGACCACCAGCAAATTAAAAAATAAAAAACACACACTAGTGTGTGACACAGAGCCCCACAGTGACAGAACCAACATCTACTATGTGGTGTTGGCCTCAACAATTGACTACTCCCTTTTATTGGCTCTATAAATTCCCCAACATGGATTAAGATTCCCTGCCCTTATATTCCTTTCTTTCTTCCTAACATAAAAACATAATAACACACCAATCTTTTTCTGAAAAATTGAAGAATTCATGGCGCTGAGGATTCCTCTCCATCTCCATCTACTGCTCCTAATTCATTTAATAGCACCCATATATGCAAATTTAGAAGGTAAAGATTCATGCTTTATACAACACTAAGTGCATTTGGTTGAAGATTTTTGATTTTATATATTTTGGTGGGAATTAGGAGATGCTCTTTATGCATTGAGGAGGGCTGTGAATGACCCAGAAAATGTTTTACAAAGCTGGGATCCTACCTTGGTGGACCCCTGCACTTGGTTTCATGTCACTTGTGATGCTCAAAATAGAGTCACTAGGCTGTAAGTACTCATGCTTTACATTCTTCATGGGATTTTCATTTCAACAATGTTTAAATTTGGCAGTGATCTTGGAAATGCAAAGCTCTCAGGGAAGCTTGTTCCTGAGTTGGGGAAGCTCCAGAGGCTCCAGTATCTGTGAGTGCATTCATTATTATTAATTTTTTTCCTTCAGTATCTGTTAAGGAGAAATTTGAGAGGTAATTCATGATTAAACTAAGAAGGAAAAGGAGGTAATGCATTAATTTTATTGGTAGGGAAGTGTACATGAACAAGTTGATGGGGCCCATTCCAGCTGAACTGGGACAATTGAGGAGTCTGGTGAGCCTTGATTTATACCACAATAACCTCACTGCTTCCATCCCTCCTTCTTTGTCCAATCTTTCCAATCTCAAGTTCTTGTAAGTTTAAATCCTATTTCCAACTTGTGTTGTGATCATCTTTGTTTTGCTTCTAACCTTGTGAGACACCCATGTCTTTAGGCGTCTAAATGGTAATAGACTCACAGGGAGGATACCAAGGGACCTCACCAAGCTTGCAAACCTCAAGATTCTGTCAGCCCTTTCTCTTGCAACTTATTCTTTACTACCTAATTCATGGTTATATATATATTTGGATTGAGAGTTGGTTCCTTTTTTTGATGCAGCGATGTGTCCAATAATGATTTGTGTGGTACAATTCCTACATCTGGTTCATTCTCTAAACTCACAGAAGAAAGGTAATGCAAAGTTGGATACTAGTTTTTTCAACATGTATACTAATAGTGTTTGAACTTCTACAAGAAATTGATGCTCATTTTTGGGAGTGATTTTTTTTTTTTTTTTGTTTCTATCCATATTTTTGTTGCAGTTTTATGAACAACTCAAGATTAGAAGGGCCTGAGCTGATGGGGTTTGTGAAATACGACGTTGGAGGGTGCTAATGGATTATGCATAATTATTTTTTAGGACTTTTAAAATGTCACTCTAATTTCTAAGTTGAACCAGGCCTTGAATGTCTTGTATGATTCTCCTGGAGACCGCTTCTTTACTTCAAACATGCAATTTAGGAATTTTATACATCCTGGAAAACCATAATCTCATGGATATTTATGGTTAATCATCGAGCTGATTATTATGAATGGATTCAATTAATTATAAATAAAATGAAATTTTGATGAAAGGGGGGAAGGGGAAGTAAATTATTAAGATTTACATACACAAGGATAAAAAAAAATTATTATTACTAGATTAATTTCGATCTTATGATTGGTAATTGAGTGAATGTGGGTGAAATACATTCATTTGTCAATAATCTAATGTATTATGAAAAAACGGGAAACACAAATTTAGCGAAATGGTGAGACAATTTCTTTTCCATAAATTAGGGAGTAGTTTGATGGGAGATGAGACTTATAATATTTCGAATCTAAATTCATATTTAATAATATATTTGTAATTGCCAATGAAGTCTAGCTCGGCAAAACTGAGGCACCCAAAGACTCTATTTTGTGAAAGGTCTTTGACTCTTGCATTCAATCTCGTCTTTGTGCGGATAATTTTCCCACTTTTGTGTAGGTAGCTCATCATAGCCCATCAGTAATAGAAGTCGGCCATGGCATACACGGATGCAGTCGAATCGGAGAAATTTGCCATTAAAATTGGAATTAGATAAGTTTATTTGTACATTGAATTACTTTTATTAGAAATAAAAATTCTGGTTTGAATCTTTTATAATTTTCATAATAAAAAATAACAAAATATATACACGTATATATTATTGATGGTCTCAAAGAAAGTCGTACATTAACACCGACGTAAATACAATTATACCAAGTGGTAATGCAAAAGTAAAAATAGATGAATATAAAAGGCAATGAATTATCTCAAAAAAGATGTAATAAAAAATAAATTACACCGGGCCTGACGAGTGGATATTACATTGTAAAGTTGTTATTCTCCGCCAAGGCTCGCTTCTGAAAGCTCATGAATTCATGATTAAAACCAATAAATAGCTGCCTGCACATGAATATATGAATACAAATTATGAAATCTTACATAGGCCTACTTATCTCCTTCAACAAACTTTCATGAACTTTAAGCCCAGAAACCGCATTTAATTTCTTCTACACAAGGATAACCAGCTTCTGTGTTGCTCATACGGAGTCCATTTATTCATTTCAAGATCTGTTACTCCTCATCCATTATGTTACGAAATTACGAGTTTTGTTCGACAACCAAGCAAAATTTCAACAAAATTAGTGGTACTTTTTACATGACTAACAAAATTTCAAGGACTAACTAGTAAGCTATTCACATGGTCTGTGCAATGGATGAACACTGCAGCTATATCCCCGTCTTCAAATCACCTGTTGAAATTCAAAATCAAACATCAGCAAAAAAACAACATTCCCAAAATAAAAATTGCATAATACATAACTAACAGATTCAGAAACTTTTCATTTTTCATAAGTTGATGCTATGAATCAAACCTGCAAATCTGATTCATACTTGAGTCTTGAAAATATATAATTCTCTGCAGTCCATCATATGCTTGATATGAAAAATGGGACCATGATTCCCAATGGAAATAGTGAACATAAGAGTACCCAGGTCTACCAGAGGATATATTTTAACTATATTAAGCAAAAGGGAACCACTAGTGGATTATGTAGCAATTGGAATATTTATCATATTCCACTTAACCATACAAGTCAAGTTTGCATTCAAACTATAGTTTAATACACTTGGCATGTGTCTATGGGTCCAATATGAGATATGATAGCAAATGGCAGAACCTGATCAAATTTCCAATATACAAGTACTGGACATCCACCCAATTCACACACTAACCAAATCAGATGACTCATGCAAAAATTTACCAACTAAAAAGTAAAAAGCGAAGCTGTGGCTCATTAAACTGAAGGCTCTCAGCAGTCAGCATCCCAATTCAATGCTTCTATTCACCAGCTCATAATTAAAGCTATAGGCACATTTATACTTAATTATAGCATGATAATTACATCAATCTCCTCTCTGTTTGTAGACATTTTTCATTATGCAGCTATTTATTCTTGTGAATCCTCCTTATATTTCTTTCAGACATCCACACTTAGTCAAAGACAGATATGAGAACACCATTATTATTTCCAAGCTAGTTTCTATATTAGTATTAGAGATTCAAACACGTAAATACATTTTCCTGTCAAAACACCAACATATATATATAATAGATATGTTAATTGCTGACTACAAGCATTAAAAAATGGATATGAATTTGAATACTTGGTTAGAGTTTGCTGAGTGAAACCATTTGCATCCTATGCTCTGCCCTAAACAGCTGTTGCTAATTTGCTGTAACCTAATTAGAAGTTTACCTTATTTGAGAATCAATATTAAGATGCATATGTAGCTGGGCTGATAAATTTACAATTACCTTTTACGTGACTTGCTGGCTAATCACCTAGATGATGGTTGGGTATTTGGTAAGGCTGGGGGAGGTGAAGAACTATCTTCTTTCATCTTCAATTGAGAACCTCTTAGAGGAATGCGCAATGCTGCTTCCATCGAACCTCCAACTGGAATTGAGTAGCTGCGTGATAATCCCTGGGGCGGGGTTGGGAGTCTGGATGCTGCTATAGACGATGTTGATACACGAGTAGCAGACATCTCATTTCTTTTCGATATTAAGGGGCCCGAATGAGCAAAGCGATTTGGGTGCCTTGTAGCAGCCATATGAGCTGGTGGTCGAGGAAGCTCATGAAGTTCACTTATCTTAGGCGAGGACACAAAATTGGTTGAAACATGTGAAGACAATTTTGGGTTTGATGTTGGCCGAGGCATCGGGGTGCGCAATAAGGATCCAGAAAATGAGGGAGGGAAGGCTGATGAGACAATGGGACCACTGGCTGTTAACTTTGGGTTATTTGACCATGGCTTTCCAGTTAATGGGCCAGAGAACGCTTGTCTTTTAGCTTTCTTAGCATTGGACGCTAAATTTGGATCAAGTCGAGTAAATGAAAGGCCTTCTGATAATGGAGAGGGCAAGACACTGGCTTTTATGGTGGTGTTGCTCTCTTTGAGTACTGATTGTGTGTCTAAGATGATGGGACCAGACAATTTATCTTTTTCCCCAAGTCTTTCATACTTGTTCTGATTGATGGGAGATGAATGGCGAAGGTTGGAGTCTGCTAGTCTTGTTTGAGGAGCTTCACTAAATAATTTCCCAGATCTTGGAGTTTTTGTCTCATCTGGAGTGGGTAGTACATAAGAAGAGAACTTACGTGATGGTGAAGGTCCCATCTGTGCTGTTCGCTCAGCTGAATCAAGTTTTCTTTGAGGAAAGAGAGGTGCGGATTTGCTGACCGCTCCGGCCCCTCTCTGAAAGAGAGGTGCGGAGAGAGAGAGAGGATTTTGGCGAGGAGCTTGTAAGATCTCCTGCATGGACGGAACTACATCATCTTGGGTTATTGATAAAAATAATGAAGAGAACTATAAAAGTAGAAGACCTTGCATTCAAAGTGCATACAGAAAAAGAACATGCGGCAAACTAAATTCTCATTGCCTAGTGTGAAATATGTTTATCTGAAAAACGATGAATCTTTACATATATTGAACTTGTGAACTACATCCATATCCACAGTCAAGAACTTAAGACAATCTTTCTTATGACCCAAACAAATGTCTTCAGAAGTTCAGTTCTTAACTCCTCTGGACCAAATCAATAGATATCCTTATCGCTATAATCAGAAACACAAAAATTGCATGAACCCTAGCATGATTCATTCAGCTTATGCCTTTAGATTCTTCTAATCATTCAAGGGGATAATTACTATAACTAACCAGAGTTATAGGGATTTACTCCCAAAAACTTAACATGCTTCATTCAGTTATCACATGCCTATTCAGGCATTTAGGTTCTGTAAAGGGGATAATAAGAGAAAACTACCCTGATATTTACAAACACAACATACACCTGGAAGTTAAAAATCATAAATTTATAAAGCATATGTTTGCCCCAAGCCCCCAGCCCCCCTGTAAGTTTTAATAAAAAAAATTAGTAACTGCAAAATTTTAATATGAAGATGAATCATAGCTCCTACCATATTATGATCATTAATTAATTAATTTGAAGAAAAAAAAGTTGTTTAAAAATCATTAGGACAAACTGGTTTTGAAGAGCTTATAAGATGCTTTTAGTGTCTACAAGATGTTAGATCTCATTATAAGTATATTGTTGAAGTGCTTGGGGAGTATATTATTGTGAGACTTATAAGATATAAATAAGGATAATTCATAACTAGAATTTAAAGGTCCTACAAAATAAGATCTGTGGTACTAAGTTAGGATCTCATTAACTATCTAAGAACAACTCAAGATCCTAATATTTAATCTTCATAGGGGTAAGTTGGATGGCATGAGGAAGGAGGATGCAAGTGCATGTCCCCAATCTACTGGATTAATGTCAACGCACAGCATAAGATTCTTTTCTTTAACAATTCTACCAAACACTTTTAAGGAACTTATAAGCTCCAAACACGATATACATATGCGAATAAGCACTGTTTGCAGAATTTGCTATTAGTATGCTACTGTAACTCATGATGACCAGGTACTTGCACAGTTTCAGAACACAAAACCATTCCTTAAGTAACAATTAACAAATAATGTCTCAAATCTCATGCAAAGCAATTCCTAACTCCATTAACTAAGATAAAAGTTCAAAAAGAAAAAGAAAAAAGAGAGAACAACTTAGAGAATCAAATGTAAAAAAGCATCACATGTGATTTTAAGTATTATTCAGACAAAGTATCTCGCCGCTGTCAAGTAGGAGGTGGACTACGCCATTGGCATTAGCACAGGACAAGAAACCTTACCTTTGCAGGGGCCAATTTAAGGTCAGGAGAGAACTTCACATCAGCATTATCCAACTGCAGAAGGTAAAGTCATTGAGTAAGTGGTAAAGTCTTTGGACATGCCGCCAAGCAAACACGTACAACAAGGCAATGCGATAATTCAAAATTCCTTTCGTTTGACTATTAAAGATTACTTTACAGCAGTAGATGTTACCTCCATTGAGTTTTCTGATGCAGGAACTTCTTGCTGTTGACCATTTTGTCCATAGTCAAAACTCAATTCTGCATCATGCATTTCAGAACCATCTTCGGTATCATCATCCCCGTCACTTTCATCATCGTCGTCATCATCATCATCATCAAGAATTTCACGTCCATCATCTTGGAGTCCGCTAAAATGGTAATCAATATGTAGCTGTTCAGCAAGCAACCTGACATGTGGCTCAATTGCCTCCAAAGATCTTGCTGCCCTCTTGAAGAAGTACAACTGTTGTGAAAGTGAAGGCTCACTCATAAATAAGTTTATGGTATGGAATCAGAAATCTTGAACTTACAATGCGGGAAAAAGTATAACCTGTGCAGCATGATGCCTAGATGCCTGTGTTAGAAAACTACGGGATTGCCCTTGTTTTAGGGATTTCATGCGAAAGACAAAAACATTTGCCTCTTCGTCATATTCATCATGGGCTTCTTGAAGCTGAGGAGAATGAAAATGTTCGCTTTTACTGTTCCTTAACCTCGCTTTTTCTTTTTGTTTGTTCAGCAAATCATCATATAGTTCTCTGAAAAATAATGTTTTCACAGATTGATCAAATAGAAGACTGAAAAAGTGAACCTCTGAAGCCGATAAAACAAAGAAAGAAGTTAGTTTGGACCTTTTTTCATCACATCGCCTCTTCATCTCCTGCACAAAAGGGAAAAGGGACCAAGATAAACAGCTGTAGGCACGGATTGCAGGCAAAAAGCAAAAAATATAAGCATACTCTGGAGAGTGGAGCCTTTTATGTATTAAGCCTAGATGTTACAATTACCACAGTACATAATCTACATTGTTAAACACTGCTGGTCACCAGGCCCAGTCACAAACAATAAGCAGCCAAATACAAGCCAGGTACGGCCGTACGGGTACAGGGCAGATAAAGAGATATTGCTCAACTAAGTATTAATAGAATGCTTCTAGCAATATAGGGAAGAAATCCAAGGAAAGCCTCTGAATATTATTTAAGCTATCTAAAAGAAAAGCATGTCCACTTTTCAAAGCATAATGAACAGGGGATTCATCCATGCTCTATTTCATAATATAAAGATTATTATTAGGGAATTGGACTAAAAAAATTTCTGAACCGAAACAATGGGCAGAGCAGCTATTGATTCACAATTTTAAGAGGAAAGTAATATCAAGAAGGGGAAAGAGACAAGGAAAGAATAAACCACAGCAAAATATCTATTTGGGCATACCTCTACAATCCGAAGTTCATTTAGAAGAGACTCTGATGGGATTGTGATTGTCTGAAATATATGTGTTCTCTGAAATGCAAGACATGTATTAACAGAAAGGCTTAACTCGGGAAATAGAACTAATTTATAGGTTATTAAAACTCACATAACCATCAATAAGTTTCTGAAGTTCAAACTGTTTTTTCCCTAGCATTAATAATACCTTCCCTGAAAAACAAAGGCTATTAATTATTTCGAGGAAAAGTATGCATGCATACTAATTTAGTGCATAACTATGATTATAAAGAAACAGCAATAAGAAAGAAATCTGACAGATCCTCTAGCATTGCCACAGGATGAAACTAGTTCAGTAGAATAAGGTTAGCAGTCTAATAATGCTTGCTACATTTTCTCACGACAAAACTCAAATTTAGTAAATGGAAATGCAATTGATGCTACTAATATGTAACAGACTTTGTACTCACTCATTCAACTAGAAGCGAAATGGAACAATTTGAACAAGTCCCATCTCAAACTGAAGGTGGGGACATAAACACCAATATGCAATGGATATTAGTTTTCTTTCAGAAATACCCACATATGCACAACTTTATAGTACAAACATATTATACAGACCAGCAATTATCCTCAACATCTTTCATATACAAGCAGGAGAAATGCTTACCACTTTCTTCGTCGTCATTCAGGGCTGTTTTTTCAAGAAGACAATCACCCATCTCCCTTAATGATTCTGAAAATTCTGAAAGTGCAGGGAGTTGGTTAAAAGAAAATTACAAAATGCTTATGTAAATTATAATAACTGAAAGAATACCAAAACATCTAAAGGAGGACAAATTATTCAAAGTTTATCACATTAAAAATTCCCAAGGAAACACCACATATGAAGCAACAAATCATAAAAGAGATCATCTATTTACATACAAGGACGAGAACTTGTCTACATAGGGATTGAAACTGAACTTATGAACAAATGGGAGTGCTAACGAAACTATGAATAATGCAACTTCATGCTCTTTCAGTTCAGTAAAAAAATATAATCATTTCCCTAATAAACCATCAGGGTAACAGTTGCCAAGTATACAATAATGAAATTGCATGCCTCACAGAGTAGATGTCCAGAGTTAGTGACTTATTAAAAATTTAGTCCTTTTGCCAAAAGGCAATGATCATTGCAGAATCAAAGAAACAGAGAGGAAAATAAAAAACCTAATTGAGGTTGTGCATAAGAATAAAAAAACTTTTGTTAAACATGTATGTTTAAATGCTTAGGGCAAAATATATGGTAGAAAGTAAGATGCATTTTCTATAAGTACAGATGAATCAAAAAATGACAATGATGGCACAAGGAAAAGAAAACCTGGCTCTCTAGGAGAAAATTCAATTGCAGGTGCTCTACATTATAAACGTATACAAGAAACAAAAGAAGCATAGTAGAGAAGTGGTAACATGGTAATTCGATGAATTCCCTGAAAGGACCTAAAAGTGCTACTAAAGCGCTCTTCCATGTGCCTAATGCTAAATAAAAAGTAGCACAAATTTACCAGGTTGCATTAGATACAGACAGTGAGCCTTTTTTTATATATACAAACCAAACCGTTTCAAAATCAAAGACTAATGGATGATTCAAATTCGTAACATGTCAATGTGCAGCATCAAGAATAGAAAGTGTTCTTCTAATCATTGAGATACCATATACACTGTTTGCAGTTGCGGCTGCAGCTGACAGTAGCCTATCATAGCAGTCTCTCATATCAATCATGTCCTGATAAACACACAACAAATTTTCACATCAAAATTTGAAAATCATAAAAGAATGTAGCCAACGGAAAAAGTTTTGGGAGGAAATTGGCGAAGGACATAAAAGAATACCCACCAATAAATCTAAGACACTGTATATCATTTCAAGGCCAGATTAACCACCAATATAAACACATAATACCCTTACAACATCACCATGGACACGAGTAACCCAATTGCATAGTTATTGCAAAATAAATAAGGTAAGTGACCAATTCCAGACATAACAAAGGTGATACAGGAGTAAAATCAGTAAATTTTCACGTATGTGCTCACAGATATAATAACTCAATTATGATAGTTCTTTAGTGAAAGAGACAATGTGAAGAAGCCCCCACACTTCATCTGCTAAGGTTTCTCCTAAATTAATCAATTAAAGAGATGACATTGATAATCTACAACTGTTGTTTAATCATCTAGTCTTTCCCCAAATAATCTATAAACAAGGAAAGCTATAGACGTCACGGGAAAAAATCAAACTTCATTTATTAAACTATGTATATACTATATAGCAAAAGCAAACTCAATTTATATACATTAAAAAAGGCTGAATTCATAGAATCGGCTTCCTTCTTTTCCATTTTCCCCCTCTTAAGGCTTTCTGAGTTTTCGAATGAATCTGTTGAAATTTATGGACAGACAATAAAGAAGCCATTGATTCGTTCACTGTTTAAGAAGCCACATACCTCAAATAAAACAACTGTCAGTAAAACTCAAAAACATGCAACAAAAACCATAGTTCGGATTGCGGATATTAACTTGTGATTCCAAATTAATGAGCACGTTGGCATACTTTATTAGATCACTGACCGGTCAAAGTTCCATCCATCTAGTTCGAATTTTGGAATGTTATGGCAAGAACAGTCGTAAACAACAAAAATCTCCGACTCCTGCAAATAAATTTCTCAAATCCCCAGCCACCCGCAATTTCCCACCAAATAATGCACATTAACCCAAAAGTGGAAAAAACAAAATAACAAAGTTGGTTATCTCCTGTTTCTTCTGGGACCAAACTGTAGCACAAAAGTACCTGAGTAGCTCGAGCGTGCTCATCTAGAGACACGGATTGGTGCTGCTTTTGCGCTCTTCTATCGTGCCTATGCGAAGCAAATTTTTGCAATTTCTTCAGCGATGTCTTCATCTCGTTCAGTTTTTTTCCCTCAAAAACAAGGTTTCGCAGAATACACGGAAACAAATGCAATCGACATACGCGGCAGCGCTTATATTAGGAGAAAGCGTCAGAGTAGAATAGACAAGTGACAAAGAAACCCTAGATGAAATTGAAGGCGTAGAGAGGGAATAATGGGGCGCGGAGCGAGAAGGCGGTCACCATTTTTGGTTACGTCAAAGCTGTTAGAAAAGGAAAACTAGTAGTATGTCTACTTTTCTATTTTCCTTTTTAAGCTTTTTTTATTTCTATTTTTAATTTAATTTTTTGGGATAGATTCGAGGATTAGCGAGAGTTTGACTTATCGAGCTAACCAGAATTCTGAATTCCTCCCTTTTTCTGTCAATTAAAAAAAAAATGATGGTATGTAGTAATTTTAAAAGGTTTCGAATTTTTTTTTTCACACACACGAAACCAATTTTCAACTTTTCCAAAATTATTTTTTTTCAAAACTTTGTAATAGTATAAAGTTTCAGCCCGCAAGTTTCACAAATAAAAGTATCATTTCTACGTATGTATGATATCAGGTTTACATAGATAATAAGAATGTGTAAATATTCATTTAAAAATAATACGTTAAAGACTAAGGTACGTCCTCCGTCCACGAAAGAACTTTTAGAAGAAAGTGGAGTTGTGAAAAAATGAAAGTAAGAGTAATTATAAGTTGTTGGGTATAGTTCAAAAATAGATACTTATAAAAAAAATTTGTGGACGTTCCAAAAAGGAAAGATAGAAAATTCTTTGGTGGACGGATGAAATATATCTTAAATTATCAATATTTTTTCGATTTTTTCAGAAGATATCGATTTTAATCAATTAATATTTGAAGTATAAGAAACTATATAAATCTATCACGCGACAAACTTTTCGATATTTAGAAAAGAGTTAGTGGTATTTTTTTTTTTTTGAGAGGGAATCCATAGTCTTTATTTATTTAATATCGGCATGAACAATATTAAGAAGTCAAGTGAAAAATTCGGACTTTCAGATCATTACATCATAAGAAGATAAAGTAAAAAAAGCAAGCTCAGGCAACGATGACGACTCCTCGCCGCCACAGCGTGGCAGTGTGGCGGCACGACGACGTTGAGATCATACCCAACTATCAAGGCAATCACACCACCATGAATCAAGTCTACACTAATCCAATCAACACTGTTTATGGCGAGTTCTCTCTTATATTATTTACGTTCAAATTCGGTGTTTGCAAAGTTATCCTAAATGCAACAAAGGTGTCGAAGCTGAATAATGACTGGATTGGACTTTTTTTTAGGACATTATTTAGTTTGAACAGCTTAATTAAAAACTCAATCACGAATAATTATTGTTTGTTTACTCGATTATATACATATATACATATAAGTAAGTATACGTAAAATGGCTCCCCTAAAAAAAGAGTATATGTAAAATGGCGAAGACCGATTGCTGTGAATGAATAAAACCATTGCAAAATTCCACGCTATTTTCTTCTTGGGCTGCGTCTACTTTGATGGATAAATTTATCCATGGAAAATGATGAATAATAAAATTTTATACCTTAAAATATCTCATTTATTTTCTAACATTTGACACAAAAGAGATGTTTACCATTTTTCCTTCCTTATTTTCACTTCAATGATGGATAATATTATCCACTAATTTTAGTGGATAATATTTTAGTGGATAATATTATCTATCATTGAAGTGAAAATAAGGAAGAAAAAATGGTAAACATCTCTTTTGTGTGTCAAATGTTGGAAAAGAAAGGAGACATTTGAAGGCATAAATTTTTGTTATCCTTTCTTTTCCATGGATAAATTTATCCATCAAAGTAAACGCAATCTTGGTGTTTAATTATCAGATGCGAAGAGGCTGATCGGCCGCAAATTCAGTGATCCAACGGTTAAGTGTGACGTAAAACTTTGGCCATTCAAGGTCATTCCTAACCCCACCGACAGGCCTATGATGGTAGTAGCATACAAAGGGGAGGAGAAACAGTTAACATATGAAGAGATCTCCTCAATGGTGCTCACCAAGATGAAGGATACCGTCGATGCATATCTTGGATCGACAGAGAAGAATGTTGTGGTGACACTGCCTGTTTATTTCAACGACTCTCAGCGCTAGGCAACCAAGTATGCCGGAGCATTCGTATATCATGTTATTTGGAAGTCCTGCTATAATCAATCATTCATTTTTTTTTTCTTTTTCAATATCAGAAACTTACATTTATATTTTTGATTTGTGTTTATGCAGTGCGTGTAGGGGTGATTAACCTGTTATCAGGTATCGGTGGGAGCATTCTATCTTCCATTTTCATTAGGAATACCATCTCTCTTGGAGCTTCTAGTGCTCTATTTGGACTTCTTGGAGCAATGTTATCAGAGTTATTTACTAACTGGACTATTTATACAAACAAGGTAAGTTCTGTAACCATCATAAGTATAGCACTTTCTAGACGCACCATACGGAGAAAAAAGACCTTAATCAGTTGATCTTATGTTTGAATACCGAGTGTTATATATTGTATAAAGAGAACATAAATTTTTTGTGGAAATCCATTGAGAAGGACTTTGAATTCCATAAGAAGTTGTTATGGAACTGCTCAGAATCTCCTTGTTTGAACAGGCGGTAGCTCTTTATACTCTAATTGTCATAATTGCAATCAACTTGGCCGTTGGAATTCTTCCACCTGTTGACAACTTTGCACATATTGGAGGCTTTCTTTCTGGTTTCCTCCTTGAATTTGTGCTTTTCGCTCGTCCCCAGTTTGGTTGGTTGGAAAGCCGAAATCGCCCAACTGATACCAGGCTGAAATCCAAATACACGGTCTACCAATACGTTTTCTGGATTGCTGCCACTATTTTGTTGATTGTCGGGTAAGATTTCCTTATGCCTTATACTTGATCTTGCATGAAGTTTATAATATGTATCTATCCATTCCACCATTTCCTTGCAAGTTCTAGTGCATCTCATGATGAGGTAAAATGACTGATCTTTATTGTCAATTTGCTCGATTCTGTAGATTCATAGTGGGATTGGTTATGCTGTTCAAGGGCAAAAATGCCAACGACAAATGCAGCTGGTGTCATTACCTGAGCTGCGTGCCTACATCAAGATGGAGTTGCGACAACTGATGTGGATTTCTCAGCCGGTTTGTGTTTGTTGTTGTTGTATATTTTTGGCCTTATTTCGACTCATTTCATGGTCTTCGTCGTATACAATTATGTTTGTTTGTTTGTTTAATTATAGCCATTTGTGTTTGCTATATTGTGTACATGCATGGTAATTAACATCGACGATATTGCTAAAGGAAATGCTAATGTTTTCTTTTTCCTCCCTCCTTGACTCAAGGTAATGTTAATATGTTAAAAAAGTTCGTTTTATTATGGTGTTTGTGTTATGCATATTAATATACTCCCTTCGTTCAAGAAAAAAAAGTCCCGCTTGAGAGTGGACACGGATTCTAATAAAAGAGGCACACTATGTAAGCTCAGAGCTTGCTATAAGCTTGAATCTTAGAGCATGGTCTGACCTAGATTCGGTTCATGGTGAACTCCAAATTAATATTGTTAGTTACATATATATATATATATATATATATATATATATATATATATAGGGGAGGGCTACAGTAAAAACACTTCTTAAAATATAAATATGAACGTTTTTTAATGTACGAATTTTATCCAATAGGGTTACGAATTCATCCAACATGGTTACGAATTGTGAAAAATAAATTTTTGCTACCTTTGGGATTCGAACCCAGGACCACGAATTCATCCAAAAGGGTTACGAATCAACCGTAGATCTTGATGATCTAAGGGCTGAAAATCATTTATATTTTATACACTTAAAAATGTTTTTATTCTAGCCCTCCCCTATATATATATATATATATGTGTGTGTAACAAATCCACAATTATGATTTATTAATCACAATTGGGATTTAATGAGGACAAATGTACTGTGAGTGTGCCTCTTGATTTCAAGGGATCGACAAGAATGATTTTTTTTTTGGGGGGGGGGGGGGGAATAATTCAAAATAAAATCACCAACTCGATTTTTGATTTTAGACAGCCTTATAAAATATTTTAATGAGGACATCACTTTTAAATTTGTAGCATAGCAGACACGCCTAAAAATTTCCATTTTATCACACTGGAAAAATGTTGTGGCATGAGCTTTTCCCAACGCTAGCAGGAAATTCCGTGACAACAAAAACAAACTATTGGATCTTGAAAAAAAAACATATGCCAACAAATCAAAATGTGAGATCAATATTGAAACGTTTTATAGTTTGTCTAAAACCAAAATAGGGTCAAAGTTGGTTATTTTTTTCATCATAATCAACTTCCACTCTCTCAAACATCAGTATCATCATCGAAAACTCAAACTTAGTCCCAAGATTTATCTTGAAAGAATGAATCAAATAGCAACTACAAGTAATTGATTAAAAGGGAATTAGTACTGCAAAGTGAATCAAATAGCAACTACAAGTAATTGATTAAAAGAGAATTAATACTGCAAAGCGATAAGAAACCTGAATGAAGCAGATATGTAAGCAAACAGAAACCACAAACAACGGTACAAGAATCACAGTTTAGTGGGCTATCAGGCTCCGAATGAGCCATCAATGCTATTATAGGAACTCTTCAAGATATCAAGGCAAATTTCACCCATCTGCATAAACAAAAGAAGGAAACAATATCATAATCAAAGCAATTGTATCAAATTATATGTATTACAGAAGCAATAGTTTGTTTAATTATAACTACGGGAAGAATGATGCGATTATATCAATAGTGGAGCTTTTCGAGTAAGCCCAAACTCGAAAAATATTAAGAAACGAAGATGAAAAGGCTATTCAAGCAGCCTACACTCCATTTGCAAAATAAAGTACTAACTCATTTCATTCATAGTTCCCGAAAACAGAGATGATACATACACACACACACACACATATATATATATATATATATATATATATATATATATAGCTATAGCTCTTAGATATCAACTATATGCATTTCTTAAACCTAATGGGCTAATTGGTGATGAATTTGGCTTTCTCATGTGGGTGGCACTCATTTGGGATGGAGTAGTAATTGGGTCGGGCTAGTGGGCTATGCGTATCAAAGAAACTAACATGTATTCATATTGTAAAGCCAAGCATCACATATTATGGAACCAATGAATAAGGAAACGTTTCAACGCAAGGAGAATGATAAATCAATGAAATAGGAACTATGCCTAAAGTCATTCCTTGTCTTTCTAGCATCTAAAAGGATGCCCTAATCTTTTTTCATGCCTGAAACCTATATGCACTCCCATTTTTCAGACACCAACAATCGACTCAGCGCTTCCCCATTTGTGTTACAACCCACATGATATCAATAGGAGTTACTTAGCCTGACAGATGAAAGTAAATGAGAAGTTACCTTAGGCAGCACAAAGTTCGTTGAGCTGACACAAATAGCCTAGGAGAGTATTATCAGCGTCCTTGGGCAATGCAGAATAATCAGTGACTACATCCGTATGTATGAACCATGTATCAGTACATTGTTTAAGTTCAATGTGTTTAAAAGTTTCATTGAAATAATCCAAAAAGATAAGTCCAAAATCCTCATAGTCATCAGAAGTTCCTGTAATCTTCAGAGGAAAAAAAAAACCATTATAAACTGAAAGCATCCCTCTCATGCAAAATTCAACGGTCCAAAAACCATTATAAACTGAAACCATTATAAAACAACATAAATTATACCTTAAAAGCATCATTAAACATATTTTCAACGGTCAGGCAAAATTCCTTCGTGACTAGAGCTGTCAAAATGGGCCGAAAGTGGCCCGTCCGTAATTTTGGCTGGGCTGAGCTAGGATTTTTTAGGCAAAAAAAAACCGGGTCTATCTGGCCCGACCCATGCAGCCCGTCGGGCCACGCGGCCCGCAAGCCAAAAAGATTCTAAAATAGGTGTTTTTTTTCCAATATAATAACTAAAATAAGTCTAATAAGTAATAATTAGCCAATTGGGATTTTTAAATCATCATTTAATTATATTTCCCTAATCTGCTAGTCTTAGACTCTTAGTCTACTAATCATTATAAAAATAGATTCTTTTCTAATTCAACATCTTACGAATGTGATTAAGTTTTCAAACATTTTGGTGGGCCTTTTACTTTATTTCGACTTGAAAGGGAGTAATAGTTTTGTATTATCATTTTGGTGGTTGTTATTTGTTTCATCGAATTTGTCTTCAATTTTTTTTTCTTTAAATTTGATTTAATTTATTAATTTTTGGAAGTAAAAAAAAAAATATATATATATATATATATATATATATATATTTATTTATTAATTTATCAAATTTTTGGCCCGTTTTGGCCCGACCTGCAAGGTTTGACAGCCTTATTTGTGACTAATGGAGCATTTGAGGTGGGAATAGCATCCCAAAACAATCTCATGCCCAAAGAAAGCTTCAATTGTGGTTTCAAAGTTTCACATATTCGTTTTCTAATACCATTCTCAGCCGCAGCCCTTTCTGCCTCATCCCGGGCGGCCTTAGCAGCCGTAGCCCTCTCTGCCTCATCCTTCTCCCTCTCCTCTCCATAGCAGTCTTCTCAGCCGCAACCCTCTCTGCCTCATCCCTCCCCCTCTCCTTAACAGCCTTCTCAGCTGCAGCCCTCTCTGCCTCATCCCTCTCCCTCTCCTTAGCAGCCGTCTCTGTCTCATCCCTCTCCCTCTCCTTAGCAGCCTTCTCAGTCGCAACCCTATAAATGACTATTGTACTATTCTTCTTTGTAAACCCTATAAATACATGTGGTCGTTCATTGTAAATGGGGACTCTTTCTGATAAATAAAAGCACAAATATTCTTCATTAGCGTTCTTGGTGTTCTTCAAGTCATCGACAGTCTAGATCGTCTCGTTGTAATGCATATAATTGCATAGATATATTTTACAGTTGCATAGATTTGTGCAGATGTTGCACATATGATAAAATAATGCTATATTAGTTTTTTTTGGCACATCATTTTCTTATTGCACAGATGATAAAATAATGGTATATTATTAATGCTAACTTCTTAGGTAGCTCGTTTATCTGCAGTTGCAGTAAATCGCCAAATCCGATCTGTCGCACAGCTTCTTTTTGGGTGTCGTTCAGCGAGGATATTAACTTGTGCAAGTGTGACGGGCTGCCACGTGATCAAAGCATAAGATGATTCTTAGCTTTATTGTGATCAGTAGCTTCTTTCCCAACATTTTCATTCTCTTTCTTATTATTTAAACCATCTTCAACAAAATCATCATCATCAATGCACAATGCGTCCATGATCTTACGGACAACCCCTTTTTAGCATTTATAACTCTCGGCTCATTATTTGAAAATTCTAAAGTTTCAACAAATAAGTATCATTATTTCAATATTATTTACTAAAAAAATTATATGTTTTGTGTCTAAGTAGTGTGTCTTCAAAAGAAGTTAGTGCCTTTTCCTTTCCTTTATTTTTTGTTGTATTGGCTTGTACACAATCATCGATAATTGTAGCCCCGTTAACTGCACCACATAAAACATTTAAAATGAAATGCACAGAAATAATAAAAACACATAAAACATAGTTCAATTTTGTATTCTACCTTAAGCATCATCACTTTCAATTCGTTCATTCCTTGCATCATCATTTCCTTTGTTTTTTGAGCCACTTCCATCTGTTTTGTAACCCAATGTAAATGCATATTATGGAGCAAAAATAAAATTCATCTAAAAAATAACATAGAAAATCATTTTTATTTTACCTTTCAAACGTCTTTTTACAATACTTTCAACAACCTTATCTTCTAAAATATTGTAGAACTCTTCAAGTCGATCCTCATTGTCATCTACCAAAAATAAATAAATTAATTAACATATTTCAACATACTAATTGATTATAAATTAAAATGTATCATCTGGAAGCCATCGATTAACCAATTTAGTAGATGCTTTCTTTATGCAAGGCGTATTTAACTGTAAAACAACAAAATTATTATCAAATTTTAAGCTACAAAAATTAGGAAACCATATCTATGAACTTGAGTTTAAAATTATTTAGGCCCATTATTTTAGGGCTATTTGCAAAAATAGGCCACTATTTTTCGGACTTGCAAAAATAGGCCATTATTTTAGTTTTTGGCATTTTTAGGCCACATTTGAGCTCAATTCAGCATTTATAGGCCACTTTTTGGGGGCCAAAATGTGGCACAAAATAGCCTGATTAGGTACACATATAGCCTAAAAATACCAAAAACTAAAATAATTGACCTATTTTTGCAAGTCCGAAAAATAGTGGCCTATTTTTGCAAATAGCCCTAAGATAATGACCTTAAATAATTTTAAACTCCTATGAACTTACATGTCAACTAATGCAAGCATCTATGCAACTATACTGTAACTTCAAAAATTTCAGCAATCTCACCATAGAAATGTGTGAAATTTTTTAAGCAATCGAATGAAATTAGTTATCTAGCACAAACTTTTTTCTAAAAATGAGTTCTTTCCTCTTTTTAATTTGATGAATAGCCTGCAAATGAAGATTTTTTGAGCAATTGAATACAACTAAAAGAAAAGAAGAATACACATAATACCATTCAAACATTACTTCTCCAGATTGAAAGAAGAATACACATAACATGAATTACTCGCCGCCCTTGCCTGATTTCAGAGATCGACAGACAAAAATACCTCGATCGCCGGGCTTTCAACAGCACCTCGAATCTATCAATGTCTGGTTCGATTTGCAGCCGCGGACGTCTGGCTTTCAAAGCCGCCGCCCAGAAATCGCCGCCGCAACCGTCGAGATGCACAGTCCGACGTCAAATTGCACAGACGTCGCTGCCTGCTACAGATCGACGGCGCCCCCTTTATCCATTTCTCCCTAAATCACCGCCTTAATTGCACAAACGTCGGACCAAACTTTCCCTCAATCAATTCTACCGCCGAAAACTTCGATCGGCGTCCAATTCTCCCAATCGGCGGATTTAGGTGCACAGACAACTCCTCTAGTTTTAAACCCTAGATAAAAGTTTTAAAGTGAAACTGAATTTGGAATGGAAGAACGTGAAAAATAATTAATTACTGTATTACATTTCTACCCTTTGAATTTTAATTACATTTAAATTAGTAATTAAATTGTGCATTTGTAGTTTAATCTCAGCCATCTGTTTTTTTAAAATCAATGGTTTAGATTAGGTTTCTATTTTTCATCTTAAGGGGGGTTTCTATATTAACCCCACCTATATATATAGGGGGCCGCTCCAATGAGACCCCATAATTTTCGTGTAACATGAAGCACGATCTGGTGCGTTTATTTTATCAATTTTATGACTGACATTGTATCTGGAGGAAGATTTTTTTTCGCATGGTTCAAATCCTAGAGGAAGCAGAATATTTTAAATTTTATTATTCATCAGTATATATTGCATTGTTCATCAGTATATATGTCTTATTCATTATAATTTTTTAAATTTTGTTTTTCATCAGTATATACATCTTGTTCGTTAGATATAAGTTTTGTTCATTAGTATTATATGTCTTATTCATTGTCCTCATGTTACACGAAAAATAGGGGGTCTCACTGGAGCGCGCCCATATATATATAGGGAAGGGCTAAAATAAGAGCTTTTCTTAAAATATAAAATAAGAATCATTTTCAGCCCTTAGATCATCAAGATCTACGGTTGATTCATAATCTTGTTGGATGGATTTATAGTCCTCAGTTCTAATCCCAAAGGTAGCAAAAAATTATTTTTCACAATTCATATCTTTATACAACGAATTCATACGTGTTCTACATAAAATTCATACATTAAAAATTGCTCTTATTTCTTATTTTAAGATGTGCTCTCACGGTAGCCCACCCATATATATATATATACATATAGGGTGTGGTTATAATGAGAACCACACTTATCGTGAGAACATAAGAACCATTAAAATCAATGCATCTGCTATATAAATTAATGCATTCGCTATTAAATTTAATGCATCCGAAAATAATAAAAATTTTGCTCCCTTCAGGATTCGAACCCAGGATCTGCATTCATCCACCAAGATGATGCATCCACCGTAGATCTTGATGATCGAATGGCTTAAAATGGTTCTCCGTTCTAATTTTATTTAGTGGTTCTTATTTGAACTTCTCCCTATACATATATATATATATATAGGGTTGAGTTCAATAGAGAATTATCTTTTTATTCATTATGAACAAATCTATTCATTTTTCGAACAGTCGTATTTAGTAAAAATAAAGAAAAACTCGGCACCAGCAGGATTCGAACCCTTGGCAAATTGTTGTTCATGTGGTACATTGATCTGTTCATTAAAATTATAGATCTGTTCGTTTTTATTTTACGAATTCTCTATTCTCCACAATATTTAGCTTCTTTGTTGAACCCTTCTATATATATATATATATATATATCAAATTTTTGACTCTAATAATCCAAAAAGAAGATAATCGCTAATGCATTGGGCCGGGCCCATAAAAAATCATTAACACGAATGAGAAGCCTATTACTGTGCACAAATAATTTTGTCTCCCAGAGCCAAAAATTTCTTTCGTTTTGTGCAAAAGAAGAAACTATGGCGACGGCGTGGGGTGCATTCTGTGGAACCAGAGTGCTGGAGCTCGTGAAGAAACACGATTCCCCCGGCCTTCTATGGAAGAGAATAAAGCTCACTTCCACCCGTAAAGCCAATGCTAAGAAACGCCTTCGTCGCGTTTGGCAGGTCCAACTAGTTAGCCCCCCCCCCCCCCCCCCCCCCCCCCCTTTTTAATTGAAGCAAATTAACCGTTAAATGAGCTGTTGCGAAAGAATTCACTGATGGTTTTTCGATTAGTTTTGTATTTTCTTGAAGAAAGGAATGCTCTTTTAGTGATTGAACTAATTTTATGATGCACACGAGCTGTTTGGTGAAAGTCTTTAAATAAGATTTCGTAGCGCAGTTTTCTTTATACAATAATCATCTGCTAGTATTTTCTTTAGCTTCTGAGATTTGGTGTATATTTTCGTCTGCTGTTATTAGATTTCAGATTGAGTGAACTACGTCACTAGCTGTTGCAATAATAGACATTCAAATTGAAGATATGAGTTTGTAGATTGAGTGTTTTGTTTCATATTTGGTTTTAGCATGATCATGGACGTTTGGCATTATATGCTGACTGTATTTGGCCATTAAAAACTCAACTGTAGGGAGTGTAATTATATTCTAGCTGTCCGTCAGATTGATTAAACTCGTGATAAGGTTGATTTTTACCTTATAGTCACTTTGATGTGATTACAACAATGCTTTTGGGGATATTTGAAAACTAAGTCCTGCTCGTCACCACTGTTTGTTGAAAGTCTATTAACTTACCACTGAAAGAAAACAGATCTCCCATAGCATCCATGAAGCTTACTATTGAAAGACAATTAGGAAACTTCAAGAACTGGTTGTGCTTTCCCATCTTTACATAACACAACAGTGACGATAATAGCTACAATAGTACTGGCGATAGTGATTATTATGATTATCTATAGCATGAGAACTATTTACCTAGTGATTGTATATCAGTTATTATATTTTGAATTTTCCTAGCTTGTTCCACCAGTTGGGACTTGTGAGGGTGAAGTTCCATATGGAAGACACAGTTGAGGCGAAATGCCATACAAACTATGGAAATCAATTTCAGTATAACAAAAATATAAATGGGACTGACATTTTTTCCATTTTTTTAGCATCGAGTGGGGGGTCTACAGCCTCCCTATTGATTCATGAGCCACTTCCAGCATTTGATCCTTTTCTAATAACTTACATATCTTATTTTCTTGATTCCATAAAACATTTAATGCACTCTAGTTGGCTTTGTAATGGACTTCTTGTACTACTAAACTTAAAATTTTTCTATAGTCCAACTGCTTTATGCATAAATCATGTATATTGTTCCATGTGTAATGTTGCCTGGTACTTGTCCTGAGTGAAATTTAACTTAGCTAAGTTAAGCATTTTGCTTAAACCTTTGATCTCATGTTTGTGCTTGGGTATGTTCAGAAGTTGGCAAATTGAGCTTTAGTAGTCTCTGCCTGAAGTCTACTGGTACTATTCAAGTTTGAATAAACTTGAGAAGCACTAGTGACAGAGTAACAGTGAAAGAAGAACACTAAACTCTCATTTGGTATTACTGGAAGTTCAAAGTAACAGAATCAATAACTGAAACAAAGGAAATCCTCAGAAAGGTTAAAAAGAACCCTCTGCCCAAGAAGAAAACACTGACTTTACAGGCTAGGCCTGCCCGAGCAACTATGCTAATTCTGCTACATCCTGCAACTGACACTACGTGACTCTGAATAGAGTTAACAAGGGTGGGCGAGGAAATCGACACCCACACATCATTCAGATTCTAATAACATATGTATGGAAACAAATAAAGTACGGTCCCAGAATATCAGGTTCTCTGTTTAACTTCTGGCTGCTTCTTCATTTTTCCTGCACAGAGAAAAGGAAAGTTTATCTTTCCTATCAAATACCCTACTGGCGTCACATGAAGCTCAGTACCATTCATTTAAACACTGAACAATAAATAATTAATCTCCTATTTGATCTGTAGGAACTAAGTTATGGCTTGTATTTTGCAGTAAATTTGAGTTCTGATTTTCTTTCTTTGTTTCGTTCTTAAGGCTTTGGGGGTAGACCGGTATGTTGCTCGTGTTAAGTCTTAATTTGAGTATCTTCTTTTCAGAATGAAGCTGTTTTGCGGGCATGCGCTGAGACACCTCCCCAGGAAGTATCACGGGCTGAAGGTAGTGGAAATATTGCCAAGGATAACCAAAGCCCCCAAGGTTAGACGAAATGAGTAAGGGCTCTAAGCAAGCATGACAAGGGGACTAGGAAAAGTAATGCGGCAATATATAATACTTATTCGTTTTGCCATCTTTGTGCCTCAACCGCATAACTAATGTTTTGATATTCTTGGTTTTTCCTTTTATAGGTTAGTTTAAGTCAACAATGTGCACCAGCTTGTAGAATTTTTCATCTGTCTCCTTGGGTCTTGTTTTGACTTGCAACCATTAATTCTACAGCTACTCTTGTTTATTATATAGCTCATCACATCCAAATTTGTTTACACTCCAAGTGTATGTGTAATTTACAAAAGAAACGTTAAGAGTAGCCCTTGATGGTTCTTGCTCCTATACTCCTTCACAGTAGCATCCCTGTGGTCTCTAGATGTACTTGTAGGTTCTCATTATCTTCCACTAAGGTGGTATCTATGTAATCGGGTTGCCTTTTCTAAGAATGTCGTGATTCCTTTGTGCATTGACTGCTAGGACTTTACTATAAGATACTCCTTTAGCTGAAGCAATCTTTAGATTTGAGGATTCAATAAGGGATAATATATTGCACTTACACTCACAGGAAGAAGAAAAGTTTATTATCCAATTGAATAAGTGGTCCGTCTTAGAGATGACAAAGTTGGTGCTGATGGATATAAAACGACTGAAAGCTTAATTCGGTACCAGTCCCTTTCTTTCCTGGATACTGATGTTAACGCTGAGATTTTACGAATCTAAATTCATGTTTCTTCATCACTGATGTAGGAAACCATTCTTAGCTATTGTTTCTACGCTCAATCCATGTCTTTTTTTCAGTGTGATAATGTTGACCTAATTATGCGGTCCTTAGCCGTCCTGCTGCAGATAATCATCTATCTTTTCCAGTTCTATGCCAGAAAAATATAGCGAGATGTTGATTATGATTTGTATATGCTGGTCCAATTTCTTAACTACGCTTTTATGATATTGAAGCTGGTTTACTATGTCGGGATTGAACCCGTATCCGGTGGTATGATTGTAATATTATTATTATTTGTTGTTTGGGTTCAGATATGGTGGTGGAAAACATATAGGTAGAAGTGTTTGAAGATATTATCCAATTATCTGGCTGTGATTGTGGGAAGCTGTGATGAGTAATAGTCCCATCATCTTGGTTGGTATAGGTAGGCAGCGTGTGAAATCCTTCAGTTGAAATGAAGAGGGGGCCTACAGCTTTTATAGTATTTGCTTTGGGTAGACTTATATATTTATGAAGAGGCCGTTTTATTTGAATGTGGCTAAAGAAATGAGATGTCTCTGTTGCAGAGATTCTAAGCAACCTTCTCAAAATACTTATATTTTTGTGCAAACAAAAAACACTGCAAGTGGTGCCTCGTTGAATTGTTCAACTTGCATAATTGGCAAATTGTTCACATTCCTTGTCTGCAACTTCATCCCTCTCATTCACCAAATTGCCCCTCTCTCCATCCACCTAGTATGCTCATGCTAAATTGCTAATACTATTTTTTTTTTCTTTGTGTTTGTGCCCCACCACTAACCCCCTGTCCACGTCACACATAATTAGTCAGCCGTACGATTTTTCTAGTAATTATATTATTATGGTAAAATACTATTTTATACCCCCAAATACTTTACTAAAGTCGACTTTCTTTCTTTTTTCTAGAGATGCAAAATCCCCAATATAATTTCTCATCACCTTGAACACTTGCGAATTTCTAACTCTGCAGTGTCAAATTGGTTAAAGGGCTTTGAAGTTCAAGTAAAGGGATTTTAGTTGTGGTCTCAATTCCGGCGATTGATGATCAGATTGGTTAGAATTGACGCTGCAAGAAAAGAAAAGTGACTCTTTTTTTTTTCACAAGTATAGTAGAATCTTTAACAACAACACTTGTATGAGTATTACTTTGCAATTTCGCATGCTCAAGGTACAATTTTGAGAAAAATTCAAACATGGGATATAAAATGGTACTAGTATTTTTCCTGAATTTGATTATCAATTGTGAATTCCATCAATTACAATTTGATTTTTATACTTTGTAGAGAAAGAATAGAAAATGTTATGTGGAGAATTTGTAATAAAAATGCCACCTTTGCCTTCCATCTTTTCTGTGAGACATGACATGAAAACGAAATGTGTATGGAAAAGTGATATAAACTTATAGAAAGGGTGACGTGAAGAACTCCAACAGGCCTTAGATAATTCTGTACCACTGTCACAAGGAAGTTTGGTCGGCAATTTTAATACTTTAGTGTTCTGTTTCTATGTGTTTTTTATATTTTTCAAAATTTGCCCTTTTTGTAGATGTTTCTTCCCTTGTTGCAATTAGGTTAATAATTCTGGACAATTATCACTCTTAATTGTACTATATGCCGCCCATAATCCCTCCAGCATCCACTTGTCACTCAATTGGATTATTTCCATTTTCCTTTGCATGATCTCATCAATCATATGGATATGGGTATGCCTTTCTCAAATCATCACATAACATTAAGCTAGTATTGAATGATAGCTATCGATAGTGTAAAATATTTAAATCATGATTTTTTCTGTTTTCTTATAGTTTATAAATAATATTCTTCTTCTTGTGTGATTAGGGCTGATATACATATACTAGTAGTTGTAGAAAAATAAATATTTGGTATATGCGCATGCTGAAGGGTGAGTCAACTACTACTGGGGAGGACCTTGCATGCCCGATGCTTGTACGTAACACGCTAGACTATTGTATTCAATTCATTAATATATATACTTTTTTCCGTGCTTAATTAGGTCCGATTTTTATAATTAAGAATGAAGTAGTCAAGTTTTATTATAGTAGTTGGAAGATGTTGGAGAATCATTTTGCTAAATTTGTGCTAATTTTTCAACAAATCCATTAGGCGCACACATGTATAATATATATACTACTGATTTTTAATTGTTTGTGTCCAATCAGATATGGCTTTGTAGCATAGATGGCCCAAAGAATTGAAATAAAGGTTGGCTTAGCCAATCAAAGTGATTAGATAATGAAATAACTTGTGGGAGATGATTGCCTTGCCTGCTTGTGAAGAATTTCCACTAATTTTAAGACTCTACTCACCTACTGTTCTTCTGTTTTCAATGTTTAGTTATTTCTGTTCCCCCAAGAAAAGAAGCCTAATTTCGTTGCTTGTGATTCGGGTACTAGGATTTCCAAATCCCAAATTCATAGCATTATCAATATTCAATTTCTTTGCTGGGGAACTCGATTCTTGAAAAAATTGCCTTTTTTAGGTTCCAAGGAATCCCATGCCATGCTCATATATGTACCGATCTTGCAAAGATTATGTTCTTATTCTCGTGCTAGGTAAAAAAAATACTTGTCTATTTTTTTCCCCTTTATTTTAAAGAAAAACGAAAAAGTTGAATCTATGTAAGCTAGATTTCGTGTTTGCACATGCTCCACTTTTCTTCCCATCTTTAACTTTTGCCCATCCTCTGCTTTCACATAACTTTCTTGAATCATGTTTTGCTTTTTTGCATGGTGAAACAGTTGAAACCCCGCAAAAGATTATGACCGGTTTAGTTTAGTGGCTTAATTTGAAACACAAATAATGACGAAGGAGTGCAAGAAAACAGAGACGTAGCATTAATGATATTGGTTATTTGATTAAAAAAAAAAAAATCTAAGTTTAGTAGAGCACTCTATACACACTGCTTCCTTGTAGAAGTGGAGGGAAAACTATTGCAGCTACTGCTTTCTTCTTCGCGATCCTCCGATGAAGAAATCTGAGTAATCCCGCTGGCGGCGGAGGCGGAGCTGGAGTTGGCCATGAAATCGTAGAATACCGGTGGCGGCGGAGGGGCGCCCCTCCTCTTGAAGAATATTCTGCAGAGAACCCAGGTTTCCTGGTGGCAGACAGAGTAGAAATATTAGTTGGTAAATTAAGGGTAGTAATTGATCGAATTGAGTGAAGCAGACCTTGGTAGTGAGGCGGTATTCATGCATGATCCAATCAGTTCGGCAGCCCTTGGGCGGCTTGCCTCTGTAGAAGACGAGGGTTTTCTTCATCCCGACAACCTGGTGGCTCCTCGTACCCACGATTTGCTTGTCCAAACCGGTTGCTTTCCAGTAGCCGGAGACGGTGGCGCGGTTGGAGCGGTTGCCGTTGGGGTACTTGACTTGTTTGGTGCTGAAGAAGTACCTCTCCTGCTCCGAATCGCCTACATGTACCCATCATGTATTAGCCCAATTAATTGTGGAGATTAATTAATGATTTAATTACCTGGTAAATCCCAGGGGTCGGACTTGCACACATCGACTTCGGGGATGATGGAAGCAGGGACGGGGTAGGAGAGCACCTTGCGCTTCAAGTATTGTACCACCAGCTCTTCGTCAGTCGGGTGAAACCGGAACCCAGGTGGCAGTCTCAACACCCCATTTTTCACCACCTTCACTTTTTCCATCTCTTGATTTCAGAGTTCATGCACACATCACATGCAAATATGTTTATGTATGGCTAGGAGGTGAAGAAGCCACAAGAACAAGAGAGAGGGTGTGTTAAGAGGTAAGGGGGAAAGTTGGGCTTCTTTATAGTAATGGGGGAATCAAATTAATAAAATGAAAAATAGCATTTGGGTGGCGTGAACAAGACTCAATCTCTCTCCCTCACTTACTTTGACGCATACAATAAACAAAAGTTGGACCAACACAATAACATGGCTTGTTTTCCTCTTCCGAAAGGTTTGCTTCCTCTATTGGAATTACCGCAGCGGTTAAAATAACCAATCACCTATGTGTGTCTATTTCGTCAAAAACAAAACCTTTTTGATTAGTATTAATCCAAGAGATGAATTGGTAAATGATGGACGGTGGGAGGGGTAAATTGGGGATAAAGTGGACGAAAGAAAGCATGTCCGTAAGGGTGAAGTCAGCGTATGTCATGCTTATATTAGCTGGCGCTTTCTCAAATTACCAAAATGCCCTGCACTCCAAATTCTAGTTGGGATCAATTTGGGGAGCAGCAACGGCAACGCCAACTGCAACTAACGTAACATACTGTTGCACCACCGATCACAATTTGCTGCGTGTACTTCAAAATTTTCACTTCACTCTCAACTCGCTTCAAATTCATAGTCCACATAAATCAAATCTAAATCTAGATTCATAAAATTCATAGGGTTTCGGCTTCAAACCAGGATTCATATTTTTTTCATCTTCTAAAATAAATCTTAAATCAAATAAAATATATAATAACACTAATAATTGTTTAGACTTTCCTATAATCATTCAAAAATAATTTTTTTACATCATAATCAATTAAAAAATACAATATAATTTAAAATAAGTCAAAATATTATGAAAATACACAATCATCTAAGTATCAATCAACACGACATATTCAAATTCAACAATATATACTTATCTTGAATGAGATCAGGCTGTGAGATGAGGGATTAGAGATTTCTGAATATGAAGATTAGTAGATAGACTCAATATTAAGGTTTGGACATAAAAATAAAAATCATATATATTATAAATATTAAAACTAGATTCATGGTCCATGTAGACCGAATCTGAATCTCAAAAATTACAATTCAAATTAAAATATGAAATTTAAATATTTGAGGGTTCTAGCTCGACTCGAGCTTTTATTTTGAAGATCGACCTTGGCTCGCCTCCTAATTCCCGCACTCAAGTTCAATTCGAGCTCGATTTAGTTGATACTCAATAATGAAGTATTCAAGTTAGAGCTCAAACTTAGCTTGTTTGGTATTCGCATAACAGGTGTTTGAGCTCGGGCTCGTTAAAAAATCATGAAAGGCTAAAAAACATTCAAAATATGTTCTTGATCTTGATCAACTTGTTAATCGAGCTCGAGCTTGACTCGTTTGAGACTCGTGCACTGGCTTGATTGAAAGTTTTTTGAACATACTTGACAAATGAATCCAAACATGTTTGTGAGCTCAACGAGCTGAACACCGTTATTGTCGAGCATGGCTCAATAAAATTATTGAGCTCGACTCGTTTATCAAGCTCCGAATGAGCTTATTTCGAGCCGAATCTCAGAACAACTTGCGACTAGCTCTATTCATTTACAGACCTACTCAATCTAGATTCATTCCAGATCCATCAAGTCCTATTTTCAGAAGGTCCAAATTCATTAAAAAAAATGAATTTGAATCTACAAATCTGAACCGAATCCAAAATCCATTACTATCTATATACTATCCACAAACAACCTTATGAAATACATTCTCCATATTCACAAATTAGACTTACCAAGAAAGAGTATAATTTTATATGTATACCCTTAATTATATTTCTTAACTTTAAGATGAAGTGGATAAAATTATAATATTAAAGACATAGGTATAATTGGAAGTTTAGCTTAATTTTACTTTAAATTTTCACAATGTGAAACTTAGAAGGGGACAAGAAAAACTTTACAATATAACATTTATTTAAAGATTGAAGGAGTAATTCTTTTGGAGCCAGGTGATGGGGGATTTCATGTCGCATAACTGCCATAATTTTTAAATCAGTTATAGAGCATGTGCGTATAAGTAGTTGTTTCAGGTCTTTCAAAGTAATTCAAGATGGAAGGAGTAATTCTTTTGGAGCCAGGCGATGGGGGATCTCACGATTCATAATTGTCATAATTTTTAAGTCAGTTATAAAATACGGACGTATAAGTAGATTTTCCGGGTCTTTCAAAGTAAATTCATATGAAAAATTACATAAGTTAGGGGTGGAACAATGATAGAATAGAATTCTCTCAAAAAAAGTATAAAAAAAATGATAGATTATAAATTTATTCAGAATTACATTTATTCTGTTTATAATTCATATATTCATTGATTGAAATGATACTATATTTACTTGTATAATTTACCATAAGTAGGTTTGTACTAGTATTATCATTTTATGTGTTGAAATATCTAACATTAAAAATTCAGATTTAATTATGTATACATTGAATTGTGTTATTTAAGATCGCACAAATTAAGAACAATCAATAAATTGTAGAAATTCATTATATAGTATGCGGGTATGCTAATGTAGCATGGTTTATATGCAAAATATAAATGAATAGCAAGAAAACAAGCTCACTGAGCCACGACTGATGTTGAGGATTTTTCAAATTGGAAAAAAAATAAATAAAAAATAGATTTTTCAAAATGATGTTGAGGATTTAGAGATTTATGGAGTTTTTTAATTGGGCCAAAAATTGAGATGCATTTGTGTTGTTAGTGTTCTTGAATTTAAAATTGAATCGCTAGTGTTGGTTCTGAATCAATGTTTTAAAATTTGAATTCACAACTAGCAATATTGTTGGTTGTGAATTTGAATTTTAAAGCTTGAGTTCACAAACAAACACTATTTTTAGTTGTGAGTTCAAACTTTAAAACTCGAATTCACAACTAGCACTATTTCTAGAATTCACAACCAACACTATTTTTAGTTGTGAATTGAAGCTTTAAAATTCGAATTCACAATTGAATAGTTAGTGTTAATTAGGGGTGGAAAATCGGGTTGCGGGTATCGGGTATACCCTCACCCGTCCCGATACCCGCGCGGGTATCGGGTACCCGATACCCGCAAAATTCGGGTGGAGGGTCGGGTGCGGGTATTGGATCCTCGAAAATTGCGGGTAGAGGGTACCCTCGGGTATACCCGCGGATACCCGCACTACCCGCAAATTTAACAATTATAAAATTAAAATTAATAATTTTATTTAGGTTTTTAGGAATTAAACCCCCAAAACTCTCCTAGCCCTAATTTTTCCCCTATTTCGTTCCTGCTGCCCTGGGCCTGGCCGCTGCCTTGGCTCTCGACTCTCTCCCTTCTCGACTTCGCCGTCGCCGCCGCTGCCCCGCGCCGGCCCGTCGCCACCCCCTCGACGCTGCTGTGCTGACTGCCGTCGCCACCCGGCACGTCGCTACTTTGATCTCTCCCTCCTCCGCATCGTCGACATCGGCAGCTGGCATTCGCTCTCCCTCACCTCCCCTTCGTCAGGCTCCCGCGTCGATTTCGCGTTCAAGGCGATTGATGCTCAGCATTGTCCAGGTAATTGTGTTTACTGCTTTTGATTAGAGATGGCAGTGGATCCTGGACCCGGTCCAGATCCGTGGATCCAGATCCGATTTTACGGATCTGGATCTCAATTTTTTGGATCCACGGATCTGGATCCGGATCTGGATCTCACTTTCTAAAACGGATCTGGATCTGAATCTTGAAATTTGAGATCCGAATCCGGCCCAGATCCGACCCATGGATCCGATTTTATTTAAAATATATTATTTATTTTTTATATTTATTTTATTAATAGTATTAGATATATTAAAAAATTAAAATAATAGAAAAATTAGAATAACTTTAAAAACTGAAACCCTACTTTCCAACTCTAATTCTCCACTCTCGGTTCTTCTCCCAATCTCTCACTCCGCCGCCTCAGCCACTCTCCCTCACTCCCTCGCCCGCCCGCCGCCTCACCAATTCGCCCGCCAGCCGCCGGCGAAGGTGGGGACAGTAGCAGGCAGTTGCAGCAGACACGACACACGCCCATCCTCCTCCAGTTCGCCCGCCGCGGCGCCGCCCCTCTTTCCCTTCTCGGACCACTCCAGCTCCAGCTCGCCAGCCACCTTCTCGGAGCTCTCGAAGCACTCCACTTCGACCGACACCTTCAGACCTTCTCCAGTTCGCCGGTGCGACTCTGCGTGCTGCGGCTGCTGCCCATCTCCATCTCCGACGCACTACTCTTTGCGACCCTGTTCCTCATTGGATTTGGAGGCTTGGCATTATATGCTGTAAGTGACAGTAGCTTTGCTGAAGCTCTTTGGCTTTGTTGGACATTTGTGGCAGATTCAGGAAATCATGTCACCGCCAGAGTTATTAGACATTACATTATTATTTGGCAAAGAGTTATTTTTCCGAAATAAGAGCCTTGTGTATTTATTCGTCAACTCATAAATCTTGTGATGCTGGAATTTTCTTGGTAAAATCATATGTTGATCTTTATTTGAACTTTTTCCTTTGATAGCTTGATGATGTAATTGAATAATCTATTCATCATCTATAATTCATGAAGTTTTGATGGAGAATTTTTGATGATGAAAATTAGATGTTAATTTTGTGATTTTTTTTAATTTAAAAATAGTAGATCCATGGATCTGGACCCGTGGATCCGCGGATCTGGCGGATCTGGATTGGATCCAAATTTTTCAGATCCACGGATCTGGATCCAGATCTGGATCTGATATATGAAAACGGATCTGGATCTGGTATTGACCAGACCCGGTCCAGATCCGGCCCGTTGCCATCCCTACTTTTGATTCGTAACTTCTCAGTGAGATTTTGCTGCGATTGGCGTTGTTTGGGGTCGGATTTTCCTTGCGATTGAAAATTTCCGATTTCCCCTCTTTTGATTGTTAAGAACCCTATTGTGTTCATCAATTCTCGGATCCTGGAATCATCTCATTGCTTTTGATTGACCTCTTTCATTCACTCTAAATAGAAAGGATATTTTCAATTTTTTTTTGTGAAATGCGGGACGAAATACCCTCTCGCGGGACGAAATACCCGCAAAATTACAATTAAAATCAAAATCGCGGGACTGTGAGGGTACCCTCATACCCGCAGCGGGTATCCGCTGCGGGTATTCGGGTACCCGCATCGATGAAGAGGGTCGGGTGAGGGTGCCCTTTTCGGCGGTTTTCGTCCCGCGGGTACCCGCATTTTGCGGGTAGGGTACCCGCGGGTACCCGATTTTCCAGCCCTAGTGTTAATTGTGAATTCGAATTTTTAAGCTTGAATTCAATAATTGTATATTCAAGTTTTAAAGCTTGAATTAACAACTATAAATGTTATTGGTTGTGAATAGTAGCTCAAAAACTCAAATTCACAACCAAAAAACTAGTGGATATTTTTTTAGTTTTTATATGAAGGGTAAAATAGTAATTGTGGCTAATTTTAAGGTTTTCTTTTTCTTTCTTTTTTAATCTTAGTGGACAATGCAAATATTTTTTAAGTCCACTCAAAAATAATTGTAATATCACATTATCATACCAAAAATAATTTATAATCAGGTGGTCTCTTGTGAAATCGGTTTCATGTTGAAACCGACTTCACAATGACACTACTTCAACATATAAATGACACTTTATAATTATAAAGTGTCATTTGTATGTTGAAGTATGTCATTGTGAAACCGATTTTCACCATGAAACTGATTTCACAGGAGTTTTTGTGATTTATAATTATATAACCTAGCTAAAATAACAATTCCATTTCTTTTACGTCCTTCCGTATGACTTTTATTTGATAAGTACAACATGATATTCATCAAAGTATAGGTACAATATGATAATCGTTAATATATATATATATAAGAAGTAACATGTTATCATTATTTTTTGAAAAAGTTTAGTATTCAAATTACCATAAATAGGCTATTTATGTAATTTGTGTGAGGTAATATTGATAGGAATGTTAATAAATAAAATGTTACTAATATAAATTTAATATGCAGCGAAAAAGAATAACACACAGTTTTATTTTTTGACAGGTTAAATAAATTCAAAACGTGAGTGTCTCATGGCCAAATCCACTATGATCATCATTATTACACGTTACAATATAAGATCAATTGGTGATCAATCTTTACATATTAGCTGTCTAATATTAATACACCTATCTATAAACTGTACTTAGAATGTTGACTCAATACAAAAAATTAGCAGTTGAAAAATTAATGTTAATCGGACAAAGAACAACCTGCTCCGCTCCAATGTCCTTGATCATCTTCAATCTTCACCCTTGACTTTCCGTCAATACAGAGAGAGCCTTTACAGAGTTACCTAAGACTCCTTCGTCAAACCAATATAAATATGATAATTACATATTCTCTCTCTAGGAATATTGAAATGAGCATGACACCCATCTGCATACACATAATTCTATCATTCCTATCATTAACTTACAATAAAAAATACAACAATAGAGGTTAATTTACAACGGAGGTGTCTATCACATTACTCTATCATTCCTATCATACACATAACTTCTATACACCAAGAATTGTATTATTCTCTACTACATCTGTGTAACAATAGAGGTGTCTATAGAAATCGTACCACGGTGGCGGGTCAATTGCTCTGTCTCGTGCCGACAGCTAACATAAAAAATCGACGTGCAACAATATAGGCAAGACAGCCTCAGTTGAGGTCGGGTCGACTTTTTCGGCACCATTGTTTTAGATCGATGGTGAATTTTGCGGATTCAGATAGTGGAAAACTCTCTGGTTTATATTCCAAGGCCGTGAATAACGATTCTGGCACCATCTCCACTGAATCAGTCTCCATCTTTGACGAATAAGTTGGAATTGGAGAAAGAGAGGATGAGTAACAATTTGGACCGAGTAGAAAAGATGAATAGCGGAGAGTAACAGTGAGTGAGAATGAGATAGAGTTGCGTGATTAGGGTTGTGTAATTGGGTTGGATTAATTATTTGGGGTGAGCGCATTAATGGCAAATGATAGTAAACATAGGAAATAAGGGAGGGTGTAATAGTAAAAAAAAAACAGAGTATGAGTTTATTTTGGGGACAAATTTTTATGGGTAAATAAGAGTTTATTTCGTGGACGGATGGAGTATAAATTAATAATTACAAAAATCGAGCGGCCAAAAAGCCCCAAACCCCGAATTTTTTAGCCCCAAAGCCCAGTCGGCCTGGCGGGCCGTCTGGACAAGCTTTTTAGACCCGATTTTTTTTCGAATATCTATTTTATCGAGCCCAACCAACTCTAAATATCCAAGATCTATGAAAAAATATATACAACGAACAAAGCTATTAAAATTTAAGAAAATATTAATAAAAATCTACAAACAAATCAATTAAAATGCCCGAACTGTTGTATTAAATTGATGTGGCAAAATTTTGTTCTCCACAATATTCAAACTTAAAAAAAAAAAAAATTATGATAGTGTGATTCATGAATAGTTAAATTCAAACAAATTTAATTGTAAAAGGAGTTTAATATAAAGTTTGGAATAAATAAATATTAATGTAGCATTGATGTGATATCCACTGTGAAAAAACACCATTATCAATGATCTAAACGAACAAACAAATGACGCAGTTTGGGAATAAGATTTGTTGGCAGAATATAAGTGAACATGAAAGAAATGTTGCTGTCAAAAATGGATATCTTCTTTGTTGTTGTGAAAATGTTGTAACGATAGTTGCAACAACGGTTAATAGCAAAGAAAATATGAACAACAGAGATAATTTTTATACAAATTATAAATATAACTTGTAGATGCCTCAGGGCGAAAAAATTCGCTATTGAAATGTGAATTACAAAAAGATTCATAACAACGAACCCTAACGTCACAAAGATGTGGAAACACAACTAAGAAAAAATATTACGAAACATATCACAACCCTCACAAAACACTCAAAACTACACTAGACAGAATCAAAAATTCTATTGTACAAAAACAAAAACAAGAGATTTTATGTAAAATGTTAAAACAACATTCTCAACTACACAAACTCTGTCAAACAACTTACTTTTCTTTATTTGCTCTCTTATCTTCAAGTGTAAGACATGACTTCTCTTAGACATTTGAAACACTTGAAATGCAATCATCAAAATCAGTTACTAGCCATGATTAAATTGCATTGATTGTGAGAGTTATACATTGTTATTGTTAAAAATATGCTCCTCAACTCCCACTACTTTGTAACCATTCCTTCATTATTTTCCACTTGAATATTTCTTTGACTTAGCCTTTATTCCTTATTGATATCACTTACAAATATTACAAAAATGTTACATTTGATCTCCTCTATGTATGATTCCTTCAAAATAATAATTTTAAAGAAATAGCAAATCAAATATTAGTTATTCAAACGTGAACACCAACTGAACAAATTAGACCCGATCTTTGAGAATAGTTACATACACCATTTATTACTTTTTAAAATTAAAATAATGTAAAGAATTGATTTCGAACATTAATTAATTGAAAATACAAAAGAAACAAATTGATATAAAATCTATTTTATTTTTCGAAAAATTAATGTTCAAAATATTATTAGTTCTAGTAGGTTGTTTTAATTGAAAAAGATAATAAACATTGTGTCCATTTTACTTTTCTACTCCAAAATGTGGTTGTGCTGATAAATCTTATTCCAAAATGACGTGGTTTTGATTGAGGCTATATCGAATTCTATGAGTCTAGTCAGGTCTTCTTATTAAAGGGCAAAATATTTGTTAAATAACACGCAAATTGATTTTCATTTTTTTTTTTCAATTAATGCATAGATTTGGATTTTTTTTTATTTTTTATTTTATGAATTAGAATCATAAGATGTATCTAAATATAATCAAATAAGCAAATCGTACGCAAGCGGGGATCTCTACATCATACAAAAGTAAGAACACTACCCATTCAAATTAAAGTGGAAAAATTAGACTGCACGCAGGTTAGATTGAACACAAGACCTCTTATAAAGAAAAGTCTTTGCGTGTCTGAGCTTTGACACTTGAGCTAGGCCTCATTACAGATTTGGATCTAATTTAATTATGGGCAAATAGCATCAAAATCCTGGTAGTTTCGTCCGTTTTGCATTTTTTCCATGACCTAAATGTTTCTCGTTAAAATCCTTGACCTTAATCCCAATTCTTAATTTTCCCATAAAATTAATCGGCTCCTAAACTTATGCTGACATGGCAGTCGAAAATCCACGTAGGATTAAATTTTCGGCGAATCGCTGACTGTGTTTAAGTGAGAACATTAAACGTTGTCGTTCTAAAAGAAATTAGGATTCTTTAGAGATGATCTGCCTCTCTCCTCTCTTCTCCTCCGGCCGCCGCGACCAGGCTGCCTCTCTCTTGCTAACCCTTTTCTCCTTTCTTTACAGATCCCCTCTCATCTCTTCTCCTCCGGCCGCCGCGACCAGGCTGCTTCTCTCCCGCTAACCCCTCTCTCCTCTCTTTACAGATCTCCTCTCCTCTCTTCTCCTCCGGCCTCCACGAACACACAAGCACGAGACCGCCACTGCTGTAACTCCGACGAGGAACCTCGGCCTCGTCCTTCATCTGTACTTCCTCAAACTGAAACACCCTCTGAATCTCCCTCTCTGTCCACTCCCATCCGCCCTTGGCTGGGCAGCAGCAACAACACCACCGCCGACCCCAGCCTTTCTCATCTCTCTCAACTCTGCCCCTAAGTCAGATGACGACACACAACCGCCGACCGCCTTGTTCCCTCAACCAAATCAGACACCCTCGACAAGAAGCTCAGCACAATGGTGAGAAAACGTCATTTTAAGGTCAAGGAAAAAATGAGAATCGCGTCAAACTTCAGGGATTTTGACGCTTTTAGGTTAGACGCAAAACGACATCGTTTAGCTTCTAATTAATCTACTCAGCATAAGTGTGCCACGTTGGTGACACGTCATCTAATTAATGGTCGAAAAATATCACTAAGGGAAAAACGAGTATTGGAGCAACGGTCATAGATTTTAACGAGAAATTTTTAGGTCATGAGAAAAATATGAAACAGACGAAACTACCGAGATTCTGATGCTATTTGCACTCGTTATCTGTACCCTTTTAGTTAATTTTCTAAAATTTTCACCAACATTTCTTCGTGTTCGTTGTAGGTGACAAAAGAAATCAAATGAAAAACTATGCTACAAAAAGTATATATTCATATTCCCACAAAAATATATATTCATTAAATTGAACAATCATGTGTGATTTATTTGTTAAAATGATTACATTGCTAATCGACGAGAACCAAAGCTTTGAAATATTTTGAATAAGTCAGTAGGGGCAAAATAAACATATACTCCATATATTTTCTATCTATATTTTCGCGTTCACATAACTGTATTGTTGAAATATAATAAAAGTTGAAAGAATGAGTAATCCATAGAACATGTGAGATATGTAGCAATAGATATGTGTGTAGATACAATATCATGAAATATATCAAAAGCAATAAGAAATAGCACACCAAGAATGATTACCTAAGTCAGTGATAAAACACTTACGTCTTGGGCGCCTCGCCAAAAAAAAAAAAAAAACGATCCACTGTATGAAGTTAAGATATACAAGGACTCACACAATAAGACTCGATCTTACTTAGTCTATCTATCTTCTCAATACTTCACTAACAATGGACAGTTAGAAGCAAGACGACAACTCACTCCCTAAGCGTCAACTTAGCACGTTCACCACCTAAACCCTTACAATAATTTCATCAATCACTTAGTGAAAGAATTGAATACAGATCACACAACTCAAATTGATCGCTCAAGAATATAATGGAAAAACGATCAAAATACGACCCCACCCCCCACACGCACTACATGGTCTCACGAAAATATTATGCAAAAACTGTAGAATAATCAAATAGTTGGCGGTAAAAAACGTCCTCTTCATCGCTTTTAAACAGACAAACCCTAACAAGAGTTCCAGCTCGAATATGACTCAATAGACAAACACATAGTCTATATGTAATTGCCATATGATAATACTTCATAAAATCTGTATATTCGAGGCCATATATATCCATAATATTCGCATAAAGATAAACTCTGTGTTAGCTGCTAAAAATCCGCAAGTAAAAAGCATTTAGCTATCTCAAAAGCAATTAATACAATAAAATATATTGTATTAACTCTGTAAAATACATCTACGAATACTATCATTTATCTATATAATAATAGTATAATATAATACTAATTTTACTCTAACACAAGTTTTTATGTTGCTAACAAGTTGTAAGCAATCCCCCCTTTGAGACCAAAAGTTTGGTTCAAGATTCTACTAAGCGATCATCCAATATAAGAAAAATAGCTGTATATAAACAAGTGATTCGTCGACAAATTTTAGTGTGCACGTCATGATTAACCAAGTCATAACATTTTCTTGTTTGATAAAACTGAATTTAGTATATAAGTAAATTTTGTTTTTTGTACAAAACAAAAGAATAATGGCAAAGGCAATAGGCTTTTCCAAGAAGGGCCCCTCTTGATAAAGACAATGCGTTTAAGATTCTTCACAAACGGTCTCTGATCCCCCGTTTATTATCTTATCTTTTATTCAAATGGTGGAAAAGAAAGGCCATTTTTTGGGGGGTCTTTTTTTTCTTCTTCACCCTTTGTAATTATTGAGAGCACAATCAAATCCAAAAAACATTTATAGATCAATATATTTATAAGCACAGAAAATAGTTGTATTTGGGTTGAAGGTCAACACGAGTGATATTTAAGGGTGCTTTTACGTACCAAATTTAATCAATGGTGGTTATGGTCAAATCCCAAATATTCCCTATAAAACAATCCCAAATTTTGTCATTTGGATTAAATATTGGGTCAATTGCTAGAAATAAATTCTATAATATATATAAAGTTTATTAAAATTTATAATTTTCTCACAGACTTTTGAAATACTGCAACCCGGCAATTAAATTCCTAGAATTACAATATCCCATATATATATAGAGAGAGAGAAAAGTTAAACAGTGAATGCTAAATATTTAGAGAATAGAGAATTCGTGAAATAAAAACGAACAGATCTACAATTTTTACGAACAGATCAATGTACCGCATGAATAGCAATTTGCCCCGGGTTCGAATCCTGTTGGTGGCGAGTTTTTCTCTTTTTTTACTAAATACGTCTGTTCGTTAGTTATGTTAATCTGTTCGTAAAATGTATAGACTTATTCAAAATGAAATATATAATAATTCTCTGTTTAACTTGACCCTATATATATATATATATATATATATATATATATATATATATATATATATATGTTTCAATACTAAATCCGCTCTTTCATTGGTAACCAAAGCACTTTAGGGTACACATCAGATAAAATTTGTTGAAAAAAATTGAATATATTGTAATTATCGAAATACTATTAGAAAGTGGTCTTGTAATTCTAATACTTTAAAATTTAAAGTCATATTTAAATTGTAAATTTGGATAAACATTATATTATATTCAACAATTAACCATTAAATATTTGATAGTGTCAAACTTAGAAAAATGGTACATTTCTCCTGCTCAAAATGAATAATCACCATCCAATATTTTGATATATTTGTGGTGATTTTCGAGCTACCCAAACAAATAGAAGGGTTAATTAAGTACAAACATTGGAATGATTTAAGATTTTAACTAATACTCGTACCTATTGTGATTAATTAACAAATCACCCTAAATCGCATCCACCACTTGATTCCTTGTAATTTATGTAATAATCGCAGTAACAAAACACTAATGATAGTTATTATTATTAACAAAATGGTTATGTTGGGTTATTAACCGAAATGGTTTTCCAAAGGAAGGAGCGAAAAGGACGTCGCATTTGATGTAACGAATATCAAATAATTGCTTTGCTTCTAAAAACTTAGGTGTTGTTAGTCTCTACAGAAGCCCGTCATGTGGTCCCCAAGCATCCATTTCATTAAAGATTGTTTACATTTCAAATATATTAGATAATAGTGACAACTCATTTAAAACATTAGATAACAAGTCGCATATATATAACCCCGTCAAAAAAAACAAGTCACATATAATATTTAAACAAATTAGTGAGATTACCATTTTGGCATGCTGATATTAATATTAATGGTTGTGGTTGCAGTGAGGAGGGCAAAATAGTCATAACATAGAGGAATAAAGTTGAGGGGTCCCAAATGCCTCCACAACGACGGGCACCCACGTCCGACTGAAGAATAAGAGACAAATGAGGCGATGCCCCAACTCAAGATTTCACAAAATCTTCTTGTCTCACTATTCTCCATCACACTACCATTATTAACAAATCCACCCAAATTACTTGCATGCCCTTGCCCCTTAACACTCTCTAACTCATTTTCAATCTTATATTCTTTATATCTTTATATCATTTTAATAGGTTTTTATAAAAGTGTGTATTTTTTTTTTGAATAGTATCTCACCGCAAACCCTTTATTTTTAGAGGTGGTCTCCTGTGCACCCGGGTGCACTGCCACTAACATTATAATGAAATGACACTAACATTAAATGACACTATCATGTTATCGAAATGACACCGTACATCCGGATGCACATGAGAATTTGTGTTATTTTTATTCCCAATTTCTCAACTTATTCATAATTTTATCATACATGGTCAATCACAAACCCCTTATTTTTCATCTTCAAATTTTCAATTTATTCACAATTTTATCATACATGATCAAATCACGAATCCCTTATTTTTCCTCTTCAATTTCTCAACTTATTCACAATTTTATCATACATGGTCCACCACAAAATCCTTTTTTTTTTTTTTTTGTTCTGACTATATAACATAACATTATAACAAAAGTGTATCACTTTCTCTACTAATAACATATTCACATGATATTTATTAAATGCAGTGCCAACAAAAAGTAATGCACATTTGTAAGGGATGACTGATGCAATTCTCTATTTACTATATACAAAAGCATAAGAGTGGATTTTGAAAATAGCCACTTTTATATAGTAAAAATAAATTTTACCCACTAATATAAAAACTTAAAAAAATACCCACATTTACCATTTTACCCTTACATATAAAAATTTTACAAATACCCACTGTTCATTGGTTGTGAATTCAACTCGAATTCACAACTAAATTCACGTATTGGTTGTGAATAACAAGTGTTGGTTGTGAATTCGCGTGAATTAACAACCAACACTATTTCAAGTTGTGAATTCACAACCAATGAAACTTGAATTCACAACCAACACTATTTCAATTGTGAATTCACAACCAACGCTGATAATTCAGTTGTGAATTCATAAACCTGGTTGTGAATTCAAGAACATTTGTACAAAATTTGCGCGATTTTCATCAATTTCTTCGTTACTTATATGTTTTTTCGATTACATTCAAATTGAATTCAATTTTTCCTCAAATTTCTCTTCATTTAGAATCTCAATCTCTCAAGAGGTGATAATTCCTTTGAATAAAAATTAACCCTAATCTTAAAAACCAGCACAATCGGCGACGTCGCGGGCGGAATTCTGCCGCAGCAGCTTCTTCTACCGATTTCTCGATTGAAACGATGTCCCTCTGTCCTCTGACCGGCGGATTTACCACTCCGAAGCTCCATAGCTCACCGCACCAACCTGCTTGCACAAACGTCTCACTGAAATTTAACGTTTTTGCCAACTTTTCTCCCTCCAATCAGCCGTCGTTAAGGATCGACACGGAGAATCCGTTCCAGATACAGTACGCCGCGCCGGAGAAGGTTAGTCTGCCAGAGGATTTTGAGGAAACGAAACTAGAAGACAGTGGCGATGGAGATGGTGGGAATGGGCGGTTTCCTGTAGGAGGCGGCGGCTCCGGTGGGGAGGAAGATGATGGCGGCGGTGAAGATGAGTTCTGGCCGATCGTGAAGTACGATCAGATTTTGATTGAGGCAGAGAGAGAGAGCGAGAGCGCTGGTGGGGGGAGGAATGAGAGAGAGAGGAGAGAGCGTGTAGAGAGAGAAGAGAGAGAGAGAGAGAGAGAAATGAGAGAATGAGAGGAGGCTAGGGTTTGCCCATTTATATAGAAAGGTAATTTAGTCCTTTAACATAAAAAGTGGGTATTTTTTTATGTTTTTATTTGAGTGGGTAAAATTTATTTTTACTATATAAAAGTGGGTATTCTTATATATTAACACAAAGCATAATAACTTGCAAATACATTCAATTAGAAGGATCAATTTATTAATTATTGTAAATAAATCAGATAAGAAGTGTTAAAATTTTTTATTTTCAATTAATGTTTTCTTTAAAATGTAGAGATATTAATTCTTTAGTAAGAGGACTTTATTCAATTTCTTATTTTATGTTTTAATCAAAATATGTTCTTCCTATTTTTGTAACATTTTATTCTCATTTTTTTTCAATATACATATTAAATAAAAGTTCAAACAAATACCTTTAATTTGATATCAAATAAATTATAAATACTTAAAGTTTTAGCGTAGTTTTTTTTTCGAAATATCTGTTTTTTATTTCCTTTCAATTCTATCCTTTACTTTTTTAGACAATTCTCTTTCACTTTTAAGACTGCCGTTTCCAATTTTTCCCCCTATTATCATTTTCATTGTTTCTTTTTCCTTCTTCTCTAGTAGGGGTTTTGGCAAATAAAATTACGAATTATTTTAAAATTGTAATTTTAAGGTGATTTTTGAAATGTGACGAATTAAATTATCATATTTTTAATTTTTGTATTTCATCCCACCAATTATTTTCAATCTCCAGATTGTTGAGTTTGTAACACCCCAAATATTTAGATTTATTATATAAGCTGAATTATTAGTATTTTACATACTTTTTCTTCATATATATATATATATATATATAATATAAAGTCTAATTTCTTTATTTATAGGCCTTGATAATAATAATAATAATAATAATTAAAATGACATTAAGAATTGGATCATTTTTTTCTTATCTCGTTTAGTTTTCATACGTGAATTGTTATATGTATGGATAGAGATGTATCCAATATAAATCAATCATTAAAAAGTTTCATTCATTATACGCATATATATATGTAAATATATGTCACGTTTTTTTTTCTAATTAATTTGTAGGAATTCTATTAAAACTACAATTATTATCCACATTAACTTCTTTGTGGATACATATATATAAATAAATATATTCTTATATTATTAGATTATATTTTATCACTAAGGATATATATGCATGCAATTATTATATATATATACACGTATCTAGTAGTAGTAGAACACATAAGTTTATTGAATGACATATTAATATTTATACTAATAACTAATTTGATCATATAAAGTTAGATTGACATAAATAAATTTTGGAGTCTATCAAAGCTTTTCCTACTGCTAATATATATCTATGAGCACACGACCATGATAAGGGATGAGCAAAACATCAGATTTATTTTTTCTTTTCCTTTCTCGTAGTAGAGCTTTGTAAAATTTCGTCTTTGTTTCGGGATATATATTTTTGGGATTCCTTAAAATATTTCAAAGCAAGGTTAAGATGAGGGATTATATGCTTGTGGTTAGGGCTGTAAATTCGGGTAGCGGGTATCGGGTATACCCTCACCCGTCCCGATACCCGCAAATTTGAAGTGGAGGGTCGGGTGCGGGTATCATATCCTCAAAAATCGCGGGTAGAGGGTACCCTCGGGTATACCCGCATTAACCGCAAATAATATTAAAAAATTAAAATTAAATAATTTTATTTAGGAATTTTAAAAATTAACCCCCCCCCAAAAAAAAAAAACTCCAAGCCCTAATTTTATTTCGCTGCTGCCTCTCGACTCTCTCCCCTCTCGACTCCACCGCCGGTGCCGCTGCCCCGCGCCGGCCCGTCGCCGCCGCTGAGAGTACGTTGCTGTGAAAGACGTTGTTGAGAGTACGCTGCGTCGCGCTCGCCCGTCTCCGCTGCCTCGCCCTCACACATCGCCGCCCCCTCGACGCTTTCTTCCTTCGCGCCGTCGCCACCACCGCCCACCGGCGCTGCCCGCCTCTTCCCGTCTCCAGCAGAACTAAGGTAATTTCTCAGTTTACTTGAATTATTTATATTCATTCATTAATTCAGTCCTATCTCTTTGGATTATATTATATTCAATATTTTGTTTATAATATTGAAGAAAATGGACTGCAAATTGAATCCTAGAAAACCTGAGCCATGAAAAATGCAGTACGTTTGAAAAATGCATGCTTTTCTTCATTTGCAACTTGGCTTATATCTTCTTAATTACTCATTTTCATGAATTCATCACAAGCTAGAAATGTGTAATATTTTGTGGCAATAATTGGCTTATATTATATGTGATTTTGCGATTTTGTGATAGTTTTGTATGAGAAAGGTGTATATGTGAATATGTGATAGTTTTGTGAATGATAGGTATGCTACATTAATACATTTGTGGCTCTTACACTGTCCGAAAGCAGAGGCGGTTTGGAACCAGATACAACAATGGCTCAACATCAAAACGGCAAGGCCTAGAGGTATTCTCCAACACTTTATCTCTTTCATATCTGAAGGAAAAGGGAAGAAAAGCAGGAGATTGCTTTTAGCGCTGTGGGTGGGCACTATCTGGTGGCTTTGGAAAAGCAGAAACGAAAGCCGATTACAGAATAAGGTTTGGGATATAGATAAAATGGTTTTGCAAATTAAGGGGAGTCTTTGGAGTTGGAATGAGGTTTTCAAAACTGTTGAGTTGGGAATTCCTTTTACCTCTTGGTGTTCTAAGGGTTTCAAACTTGATTTGTTGTTCTAACTGGCATTTCTAGTGCCATGTTTTTCCCTCTTCAATGAATTTTTACTTTTACTGATAAAAAAAAAAAAATACATTTGTGGCTCTGTTTCTATTTCTATCTGTTGGTTATATTCATGTATGTTTTTATATGCTCTTATTTTATATTTGATTATACTTGCTCAGTCATGTAGAAATACATGTTCAAAATATCAGCCATGTAGAAATACATGTTCAGAAATTCAGTCATGTTAAAATATATGTCAGGGGCTTTCAGTTCGCCCATCAAATTATCAGTATATGTGTACGACAATGTGAATTTTTGCATGTTTAAGCGTATGTGAATATGTGCATGTTTCCTCACTGAGTATATTTTCAATATGCTCACCCCTTATCTTTTCAGTTTTGCAGTTTTGGAGTCGAGGTAGCCATGGAAGTCAAGAATGACTAGAGATTTAGTATTTTCATAGAAATTTAAGTTGAACATGTTACTTTTTTTTAGTTTATCTTTTTATTCCATGTTACTACTTTAGTTTTGGCAAGTTGATTTTAAATTGGTTTAAACTTTTATAATTGAAGAAATTTTATTTTAACTATTAGTTCTTAAAAGTTTTTAGATTGAAAAGTTTATGAAAATTGGGGTGTTACAAAGTTGGAGCTTACGTGATTTAGTTTGCCACATAATTTTCATGTTACGACGTCGCTTACAGTAAAATTGTGGAATGTTGGAAATTAAGACATGGATACATGATTAATTCAAAAAAAAAGACATAGATACATGATACATTCCATTTATAATTTGAGAATTTTTTTAATTGGAATTGTAAGAAGCGACGTCGTTTAGGCCTCACAAAAGCGATGTTATCTTTACTGATCCACGTAAGTTTCAATTCAACACTCTGACGATAAAAAAAATGAGGAGATGAAATTGCAAAAATTAGAAAGGTAGCGATGATTTAATCAATCACGCTTTTTTGGTCATTCCACCAATTCAAGGCCTATCTATTTTTAGTAAGTATTTATTCATATTTTAATCAAGAGTACATTTTCTCCACTCAATTCATGCCTTTTTTGCTTTGACTTTAATAAAATATGGGTCCATTTCTCCCCGCAACTAATAAAAATACATTTTTCTTAAAATCCGTGTTTCCTCTCCTAGGCATTGAATTAGTGGACGGAGGAAGTATTTAACATAAACTTTAAAACATAATTATAAATACATGAACTTTAAACTCATTACTCGTTTTTTTTTTTTCAAATTAAAGTTGACTTGGAATGTCTGAATCTTGACGTGAACAATTTGGCACAGATATACGATGACATCGTCTTTTGTAAGTGGAAAATAACCCAAAACTAAAATATGAAAGTGAACGATAAAAATTTATCTACAAATTTCACAAGTTCAGAAAGCCAATTTCATCTTTAATATTTGGGGATTTCAAAAGGCCAATTTCATCATTTAGAAAGACAAATTCAGAAATTCAGAATTAAAAAAACGGGTCAAAAATTGAACGGTGAAGATTAATTTTTATAGCTAGAAATTGTCCACGACAAAATTTAGGCATTCCAAGTCAATTTTAATTTTAAAAAAAAAGAAAAACGAATCAAAAATTGAATACGTTTAAAGTCATATATTTATAATTATGTTTTAATGTTCATGTTAAATATAAAAAATGAGTATTTATAATTTCATGTTAAATATCAAAATATGGGTAAAGTTCGTATATTTATACACCAATTATCCATTATTTTATATTTGAACTAGCTATTGGAAGAATATATTTTATTTTATTACGAGTAATCATTACACAAAAATCTTAACATGAGATGCCAGCCTCACTGAAGCCAGCATCACGAAAATGAGATTGCACAACATAGATATTATGGATCCATAAGGGCAAATTGCATGAAAATACCCCACTTTTTTTCAAATTTGATTTTTTGACAAACTTTTTTTTTGTTGCAAAAATTTGAACGAGCTTTCAATTTGTTGCAATGTCCGGCCCGTTAAATTTTCGGGCCAAATTAAATCTTAGTTGGCAGCCCGGAATGCCAACGTGGCATTAAAAATGCCACATCACACTCACAAACCCCCCACGTCACCCTCTCTCCCTCTCTCTCTCTCTCTCTCCACGACCTGTTTCGCCCCCCTCCAAATTCTCCCATCGTCTCTCCCGCTCCCTACTTTTCTCAAATCGTCGGTTCTCATCGTCTCTCCTGCTTCCTCATTTTCTCAAATCGCCGGTCGCCGTTCTTCTGAGAACAAAACAGGTAGTGGTGTCCAAATGGAAACCAGTGCCGCCGCCTGAGAAAATGGGGTGAGCCCTAATTCGCTTGCTCGCCGCTCTTCGGCTAGAGAAAACGTCGGCCCTCAAGCCGGTGGACCCGAGAATTTGGGCGGTGGAAAACAGGGAGTCGGAGATGGTGATGTGGGGAGACCCGAGAATCTGGACAGATTTGGGCGGAGGAGGAAGTGGCGCGACGGGGTTGAAAGGTATTTGGGGCGGCGCCGCCCCTCTGTAAACCCTAACCAAGCAGCGCCGCTGCCCCTCGATTTTTCTTGAAATCCTCGCCGGGAAAAAGGTCGATGATGAGATGATAACATCTCTGAGACCACTCCCCCTGAAATTCTCGATTTTCCTTGATTTAGGAGCATTTTTTTGAAGTTTTTTTTTCTAGAATTGAAAGTTTTTCTTCTTCATTCTTCAATTTCTGATTTCGGGACGGCGTGGTTGTTGGGTATCTGTGGCGGTGGAGGGAGGAAGTCCGGCGAGTTGTTTGGAATTTGGGGGCGGTGACCGTTGCTGTGGAGGTCCCAGAATTCCGGGAGGAAGTGGCGGCGATGTTGTTTGGAGGGGGCGGAAATAGGGCGTGGAGAGAGAGAGAGAGGGAGAGAGGGTGACGTGGGGGGTTTGTGAGTGTGATGTGGCATTTTTAATGCCACGTTGGCATTCCGGGCTGCCAACTAAGATTTAATTTGGCCCGAAAATTTAACGGGCCGGACATTGCAACAAATTGAAAGCTCGTTCAAATTTTTGCAACAAAAAAAAAGTTTGTCAAAAAATCAAATTTGAAAAAAAGTGGGGTATTTTCATGCAATTTGCCCTTTTCAATTTGATTATTATTAAATTCAGTATGTCATTTTCGTGGTGATGGAGAAAAAAGGGTTAATGTTTTATGTCATGAATTTTCAACGTTTTTCATAAAATATCTCGAATTTTTATTTTCTCTTAAAAAATTCTGAATTTTTAATTTTTTTCATAAAATATCACGCTACACAAAATTTGATGATAAAAAAATGACAAAAAATTCAAAATGATGGTTCTTAATATGATTTTCCAATAATGACGGTTCCCAAAATATTTCTTTTGACGAGATAATTCATCTTTTTGTCAACGAATTTTGTATAGCGGAATATTTTGTGAAAAAAACTGAAAGTTCGGAGTTTTTTAGAGAAAAATAAAAATTCGAGACATTTTATGAAAAACGATGAAAGTTCCGAACATAAAACAATATTAACTCAAAAAAAAATACTGCTACATGTTAATTTTGCAATAAACTGAGAAGTAGTAATATTATTATTAGATTTCAAATATTATGGTAAAATTACAAATTATATGAAAGTTAGTGCATGGTCCTAACTTTAAAAATGATAAAAGAGATTTAGAATTAACTCGAGTGAAATTGTAAGTTCGGAATGTGTTCTTTTAAAAATATTAGTAATTAATACTCCCTCCGTCCGCGATATCATTTCCATATTTGTCATTTCGGTCTGTCTGTGATATCGTTTTCACTTTCATTTATAGAAGTAGGGTCTACAAACTTCCACTCACAATAATAATGAGACCCAAATTTCAATCACTACAAATCCACTACTATCTATTACTCCCTCCGTCCCACTGTATCTGAGACTCTTTCTATTTAAAGCGTCCCACTGTAAGTGAGATTCTTTTCTTATTTGGTAAAGATTTTACCCTTTAAACACATTTTTATTTTATCAACTATAAATAAAATACACTTTTTTTAAAAAAATTTGTGTCGAAAAAAAAGTCTCACATACAGTGGGACGGATGGAGTACTTTTTTTTTTATATGAAAAGTGAATATATTAAAAGACAAAGGAACAGGTACCAGAGGTACCGGGAGAAGCATTACAACAGAAGGGGGCAGGAATCTCTCTTAATCCACTCAATAAAACTAAAGTTTGCATTGAAAAGCCCGAAAATCCTACCCCTAGCTCCAGATTCTCCCTTTGATTTCCAGAAAGATATCATCAATCTCCCAAGCTTTTTCATCGAAACGGCAAAAGTTGCGGCATCTCCAAAGAACCCAGTTTGTACAACTCCAAACTGTCCCAAGAAACTTCCTGCTTTCTTTCATTTTGTACCATTCTGTGAATTGGGAGAAGTGCGTTGCGACGTTTTGTGGTCTCACGAAGCTGATACCAAGCCATTTATGGATTTCTTCCCAAACCTTTCCTGTCTTTGGACAGTGGAGGAATAAGTGATTGACCGTCTCTTCATGATGGAAACACATGTTGCATCCAAGCTCCACTTCATTTATCTCAATGTGTCTTCTTCTGAGGTTGGCGCAGGTAGGGAGTCTGTTTCTCAAGATCCTCCATGCTGTAATTCGCACCTTATGAGGGATCGGGATTTTCCGAACTTTCGCTGATGTGATGAAGCTCTCGTCCGCTGGTGTCGTGTCTTTCCTGATCTCTTTAATGATCGCATAAGCCGATCTTGTTGAGTAGGTGCCTTCCTTTTCTGCATTCCAGCACCATCCATCGGCAGAATCTGCAGTTAAATTAGTCACAGCAATAGTAGAAAGCAGATCATTAGCTCCAACCTTTTCCCTCTCGAACAGCTCACGTCTCCAGCTCAACTCCCAAATCCACTCGCCGTTCTCCCATCTACCAAGCTCATGGATGCAAGCGTCTTTGTTGGCGCTAAGAAGATACATTCTAGGGAAGGCAAACTTGAGAGGCTTAGGTCCTGTCCATCTATGATCCCAAAATTTAATATTCCTCCCATCCCCGACCTTAAGACTAATGTTGTTCAAAAACCACAACTCGGATGAGCCCCCAGCCATCTCTAAGATTTTCGGCCACCATCCCGTCTTAGCCCTGCCAATGCCTGAACATCTCACTGTCTTTTCTCCCCAAACGAGATCCCCGTAGATCGATCTAATCACTCTAGCCCACGGCGCTCCTCCCCTAACTAAAAATCTCCAAAACCATTTCACCACAAGAGCTTGGTTAAACCAATCAAGATTTTTAAAACCCAGCCCCCTTTCTTTTTTTGAGAGACACAGATCATTCCATTTGACCCACACAATGGAGCTTGAGTCCGCCCCCTCACCCCACAGAAACTTCCTGCACAGAGAAGTTAAGGAACTCACAATGGTTTTTGGAATGAAGGAGAAGGAAAGCTGAAAAATCGGAATAGATTGTAAGACCGCTTTCACCAAAGTGCATCGTTCGGCAAGAGATAAATTTCTGTTCTTCCAGGACTCTATTTTCTTCTTGACTTTCTCAACTAAAAAATTCCAGTCAACCACCTTTTTGCTGCCACCGCCCACCTTGATTCCAAGGAATTTAAAAGGAACGTTTCCAACGGAACAACCGAAAGTCGCTGCCATTCTCTCCAGTTTGCAAGCATCGACCCCAACTCCCATGATGTTACTCTTTTTGAAGTTCACCTTCATTCCTGAGATTAAATGAAATAACCTCAAGATGTTTTTGATTGCCTCAGCATTATTCTCATCATCCTGCAGAACGAAGACGGTGTCATCGGCGTACTGAAGGTGTGAGATCTTGATACGGTCGTGCCCAATCTCTGCTAGCTGTACAAGGTCTCTCTCCACTGCTCTCTCGACCAGCAAGTGTAAACCCTCAGCTGCAATGAGGAAGAGAAAAGGCGACAAAGGGTCTCCCTGACGGAGACCTTTCTCCAGCTTGAACTCCCCCGACGGCGATCCATTGACTAAGACGTTTGCTGCGGCTGACGAGAAGCATCCTTTCATCCACTTTCTCCAAAGGGGGGCAAAGTTAAGTCTATCCATCATAACATCCAGGTAATCCCACTCTATAGAGTCAAAAGCCTTTGCGAAGTCAATTTTAAAAATAATACTCCCCATCCTCTTCTTTTTCGCCTCTGCAATTGCCTCATTAAGAATCACCACACCGTCGAGGATGTACCTCCCACTGATGAAAGCGGTTTGCATATCCGAAATGATGGAATCCATTACCGTCTTCAGTCTGTTGGCCAAGACTTTGGCGATGACTTTATACAAGCTACTGATAAGGGAGATAGGTCTGAATTCATCAAGGGAACAAGCTCCTTCTTTCTTGGGAATGAGAACGATAAAGGAGGAGTTGCTTCCCCGAGGAAATTTGCCGTTCAAGTATAATTCCTCCAGAACCTTAGACATATCGTCCTTGAGCACTGTCCCAGGATGTTTTCCAAAAATTAAGATTAAATTCGTCTGGTCCCGGGCTTTTATCCCCATCACAGCTCCAAATGGCCTCCTTGATCTCAGTCAAAGTGAAAGGAGTGATCAGCTTTGCTCTATCATCTGCTGAAAGCTTACGAGTGGCGAAGTCCAGTGGTATGTCAGGAAGGGTTCTCTTGGAAGCCTTGAAGAGGTTTTGAGAGTGTTTCTTAACGTTCTCCTTGATGATCTTCGGTTCTTCGATCCAACGGCTCTCGAAAGTAAGGCCCGCAATTTCATTTTTCTTCCTCCGACTGATGATAACCTTGTGGTAGAAGGCAGAATTCAGGTCCACTTCTTTAATCCACCTAACCTTTGATTTTTGTTGCAAGAGGCTGATTCTCTTTTTAGATTGCAAAATGAGATTTGCTCTGATCTCGTTTCTCCTGACATTCTCGGACTCTTCCAGCCCCAAAATATCAGTCAGTGATATCCAGCTCTTGAAGTTCGTCTTTCAGTGCCGCAATCCCGGAATCAATATTACCAAAAGAATTCTTATTCCACTCCTTTAAAGCAAGCTTTAAGCTTTTTGAGCTTTTCTTTGACGACGAAGCACTTCCATCCTTCAATATCTGACTCCTCCCAGACTTTTTTAACCAGCGCACTGAACTCTGGGTGAGAGGTCCATGTGTTTAAGAACCGAAATGGCTTTGGTCCCCAGTCAAGTTCTCTAGTAGAGAAGGAGATCGGGCAGTGGTCGAAAACTGAACGTTGGAGGCCTCTACCAATTGTATTCGGCCACACTTTGATCCAACTCTCGTTAACTAAAATTCGGTCGAGTTTGCTCTTGCATCCGCCACTTGGTTGATACCAGGTGAATTTTCTTCCATGAGTTCTAATCTCTAACAGGATTACTTTGACGGATGAAAGTATCAAATTTCCTCGCTGTCGGCTTTGTCAGTGAAATCCCCTTTTCCTAACTCTTTCCCCCGGAATTCTAATCGCATTGAAGTCTCCCAGCACGCACAAACAGACGTCGACATTTTGATCAGAGATTGCAGTTAGTTTATCCCAGAGATCAGCCTTCCCTGTACTATCCACCAGGAGCATAAACATTCACGAAACAACATTGTACGTTACCCGGTGTCCAAGTCCCATTAACCACCACTGCCCCCGGTAAGTCCCATTTGCTGGATGCCACAAATTTCTCGCTATTCCAAACACTCAAGATCCCACCCGATCTACCATTCGAATTCCTAACTGCAAATTCAAAATGAACAGAACCCCACCAATTTCTGCACACAGATTCTGAGAATGATTCCATCTTAGTTTCCTGGATGAAGCATAAATCGATTTTCTGATTCCTAATCAAATCACCAATTTCGCTCTGTTTGAAACCGCTCCCCAAGCCTCGAATATTAAAGGAAAGCCCAATCATTAATTACCTGTTGCATTGTCTCCTAGGCTCCTGCTTGTGTCTTCTTCCTTCTCCAGTGCCGCCAATTGGGCTGCCATAACTTCGTCTCTCAGATTGCTCGCAAGCCCCAGATTTTTCCCAAATTTCCAAACTCTCAATTCCTCGTCCCCATCAAGTTTTCCAGAGAAGCTTTGGCTTTGTGCTTTCCCGATCGTTTCCAGCTCTCCTTCTGAATCGATCTGGGCAATGAAACTGCCCCATTTCTGTCTTTCAGCTTCCTTCGCGTAAAATTTCTGAGTCCGCTTTGTTTTTGCTCTCGGAGTTTGTTGCGTTGGTTTTCTGTTTCCTCTTATTTAGCTTAGAGTTTCTGTTAATCGACTCATCTTGATCAGTCGATCTCTCCTCAGGGATCCTCGTGGGTGGAGCGCCCTCTCCCACTTTGACGTGGAGAGTTGATCTCTCTAGAGTCCCCATTTCTTTGTTTTGGGTCGGAGCAGAATCCTCGAAAGTGTCGTCAGAATTTGGAAGTGGCGATCTGTATGCTTCTAAGTGAATAGGGGTGAGCATCGGTTCGGTTCGGTGCAAAACCGAACCAAAAACTCAAAATCGAAAACCGAACCGATGGTTAAAATTAGAACCGAACCGCACCAATTGGGGGTCCGAAACCGAACCGAAACCGAACCAAAAAAACCATCGGTTTCGGTTCGGTTCACCGAACCGAACAATGCAATTTTTTTATTTTATTTTTTTTTAAAATACTAATTAAAAATTGTAAAATAATGTAAAATACACAAATTTTAAATGTCAAATCCCCACAACATGAACATGATAAATAATTATATATTATAATTGTGAATTAGGGTTTTAGTTTTAGGTTAAAAAATTAGAAAAACAATTATATATTATAAAATAATTATATATAACAAAATATTAATATGTATCGGTTCGGTTCGGTTCGGTTTAAAATCGAACCAAAAAATAGAAACCGACACCAAACCGAAAATTTTTGGTTTTTACTTTTCAAAACCGAACCGAAAACCGAACCAATAGAATTGGGACCGAACCGCACCAATCCAGTTCGGTTCGGTTTTCAGTATCGGTTCGGTTTCTGCTCACCCCTACTATCCATCACTTTTTTTAAAACTCACGTCGTCCATAATGTGAAAACGATATCGCGGATGAAGGGAGTGGAAAAAATTGAATTGACAATTAAGCATTTTTATAGAGGGGATAGCTAATTTACATACAAGATTTATCTACTTACGTACGTACGTCAGAAACATCAAATTATGCGGCCGGGGCAGCGCGCGTTTGACATATTTGAGATTTTGAGGTTTCTTTTAGCAGCCACTCAAAGTTGTCTGCTTAGAATTGCACTACTACACGCATACACTAAACAAATACTAAGAGAATAATATATGTCGTAGATTGAGTGAAAGAAACCAAGATTATTACTACTAGTATTTTTTTTTCTTTTACAATAACAAAAGTTCCTCATTAAAGTTCGTGAAAAAGCATGAGCTATGCCTCAAATAAACATAGACGCACAAATTCTCGCTTTTTTCTTTTTCGAAAAAATTACCCATGTAGTTGAAACAGAAGAATCAATGATGTCAGAAGAGATAAGAACTCTTGATGCAATGATGCTCATTTTTTTTTTTCTTTGGAAACTTACTCGATAAGCAACATGCATGTTTAAATATTTTCAACAAAAAAATTCATTACTAATTTAAGGGAATACCACTATCTAGTTGGGACACAAACTAACAAAAGTGGCCAAAAAATCCTTGGTGTACTAGACAAAGAAACTATTAAATCTTTTGTAGGGATCACATTAATTGGACCCCATGTCACTAACGCAATATTGTAAAGTTATGAATAATTAACAACTTAAATTGGACCATAAGTTTTGCCTTAGATTTAGTATTAATCGAAAGTTGAAATTCAAGAAATTGTGTATAAATTCCGGCGCTAATGATGTCATTTGAAGGAATATGTGAGTTTGTTGATGTAAACCTTAATCTGTCGAATTTATTTGTGTGTAACAAGTCATCGACTCAGTAAATAGGGAATTAATTAGAGTATTTTAAAAAAAGTGGTATTTTGTTGAATATTAGTAGTATGAATTTTTGGGGAGAATTTGGGAATGGGAAATAATTAATGTGGTTGAATGTAACGTGGGACAGGTTGTCATGTAGTTGAACTGGATCCTCAAACATTGACAATTGGAAAGGAAAGGATTATTGGTTTCGTAGGGAAAGGGGAAACTCTCCGTATTCCTATTTTCTTTTCTTTCTTTGAAAAATTATAATTTGAATAAAGTTTACTGATAAAAGTTGTTTGTTTGAGCAGGCATAGTAATATTTAAATTGTTATGGAGATCAAGATTAGGCTTTGGTCTTGGAATAGGATTTTTCAGATTGTTGATGATAGGATGGACTTGGAAGAGTGGTGTTCCAATGACCTGATTTGTAAACTCCTTTAAGGCTTCTGCCTTGGTACTTCTGGTACCACTTTATTTATTTAATTCTACTTTTTCTGATCAAAAAAAAAAAATATTTAAATTGGGGAAAATGCTGATAACATTTTTGTGGGAAGAAAAAAAATTAAGGAAAAGGGAGAATCCCAGAAGCAAGCAAGGAGCAAATAGACTGAAAAGGCGAGTTGCAAATTGTGTTGTGTATGTGTTGGTTTGGAGGAGTCAAAGGAGTTTGCGTGTGGGTGTTGAAGACACAAAGAGAAACATGAAGAGCATTTTAAATATCTCTCTCTCAATTCTTAAAAAAAAAAAATCTCTTTCTCTCTCTCTCTGCAAAACAATGAAACCACTAACAAGTTTTGGTGCCGGAATTAGTAACCAATCTCTACCGGCAGTACTTTTTTTCTTTATTACTTTCACAAAAGATAATTTTAACAGTGAATGATACGAATTTTAATAAAAGTAATTAATTATATTGTGAGTGAAGAAGGGTATCCATTTAAAAGTAGTGTTAATAATGATAATTAACTGTAATGTGAGTGGAGAAAGAAGCCCATCACGTGATAAAAAAATTTCAAAAATAAATATGGATTAATTTTTGTGGACGTCCAAAAATAATAAAAATAAACTATTTTTTTATGAACGTAAGGAATATTATTTTTTAATTTTTTAATTTTATCTCTACCATTATACTCATTAAGAGGATATATAGGATTTTAATTTTTTTTATTTATATTAATGCCATCATTTTTATATATAAAAAAAGGGTAGAGAGGGAAATTTCATCAACTTTATTTATTTATTTAATAATAATAATAATAATAATAATAATAATAATTATTATTATTATTATTATTATTATTATTATTATTATAGCGATTTGGACGAAATTAGTTGGAATCCATCTACGTGTCAATCGTATTCCTTTATGAAATAAATTTCCTTTTACCTTTCAAAAAGAAAAAAAAAATCACACTTTCAAATTTCTGATAACCAATGACTGATACTCGAAGCTTAATTGACCGTACTCGACCTTTTATTCATTCTAGGATTGTCATAGACAAAGTGCAAAAGTCAGCAGATCGGCGATGATGGAGGTGTTTGTTGGGGGATGAATTAATAGCATTGCATTTTACTAACAAAGGAAAAAAAAAAAAACATAATATGGATACTAGTAGCATTTTACTTAAATGTCACTATATATGTTGGATTAGTAGCATTACATTTTGTGATGGTTTGGCAAGTTGTATTACAATGGCATTGCTTAAATAACTTTATATCTGTTCAACTGCGGGTGTGTTTGGTGCGTTGGTTGAAGCCGGATTAACAAAGGTAAACATACTTAACTTTGTGTTTGGTAGCTTTGTCCACAACGCGTTGGGCCTGTGTATTAGGAGCAGCCCATGCCAAAATCACTGTTACACCCATCTTCCCCATCTGGCGACCCCCCTCGATTGTGTATGACAAAATGCTACAGTGTTCTTGATTAAATTTAAGGTTTACAAATTTACCCTTGAATTTCATTGAAAGTCTGAAATTTCATTGATTAGATCCGGCGACCACACCACTCTTGGCCACGAACTGCAGAAAGATACTCGCGTGTCGGAGCCGCCGCAGCGGAGGATGAGATAGAGTGTCGCAGCCGTCCACCGCGTCGCAGCCGTCGCCCTCTCCCCCGCCGGCCTCCTTTCCTCGACGCATCTGTGTTGGCTCGAGAAGATGGTTAGAAGATTTGGGTGCAGATCTCGCCGCCCTCGCCCTCGCCCTCGCCCTCGCCCTCGACGCCGCCCCCGCCTTCGCCCTCACCGCCCCCTTCCCTCATTGACCTTGTCCTCTGCAATTTGGAATCAGATCTCGGCACCCTGGCCCTCAACACCTCCTGGCCTCGCCCTCACCGCCTCCTTCCCTCGCCGACCTCGCCCAAGCTTTAGAGCCTCCTGCATTTGCCGCCTCCATCGACCCCTGTCACAGCCCAAAATCATTTATTTTCCTTATAATTTTTATTTGAACTTATTAATTTTTTTTTAATTTATAAAGTGTTTGAAAAATATTTTATTTATTGAATTTATGTTAGTCTAATCGTGCCCCTAGTTAAAAAATAATAATAATAACTTTGATATTATAATTATGCTTTAAAAATAAAATTTATTTTCAAAAATATAATTATATTATATATAAATAAATGTTTATAATAATTTAAACAAACATTTAAAGCTAATAAGTGAATAGAAAAAAAAAATCTACACATGGATATATACAAACTTTTTCTTAATAAGATCTTGGTACGGTATAGATGTGGATCTTGATTCAAATTTCAAGTTCAAGTATAAGGTGTGAGATTTATTTAAATACATGCCATGGTTAATTTTTGTCCATTTTAATATTATGTGTTTACCATACGTAAATTAAATTATATCTCTAGGGGCCCGCTCAATGGGTCCAGGACTTCATCGTCCTTGGTATGCCACAATGCGATTATATGTTACAGTTAAGGTTGCAACCTATTCGCCAGGGGCCTGTTCAATGGGTCCAAGATATTAAAGTCATTGGTATGCCACCGTGTGAATTTAAGTTATAGTGCAGTATGTATGTGTTGACCATTTTATTAACGTGGATAATGATTGCATGATATCCCACACTTGATTGCGTGATTGCATGAGTCTACTTTGTATGCTCATCCCATATTAAACATTTTCAGGTATTTTGACGTCGGAGGCGCGTGGAAGGTTGAATGGTGAAACAAATTATTCTAGAAAAACGATATTTTATTTGTAATGTATTTTATAAAAAAATATATATTTCACGATTTTAACATAAAACATTTATTTATATTCATGATTTTTCGCATGAATATTCACTTAAATTTTAATTAGATTCGGGTGTCACAACCCCTCATTCAATGGCAGTTGCTGTAAAGGGATTTTTGTCAATATCAGCAAATTTTCTTATTTTTTTAATTACAAAGCTAATAAAATCTGATTTTTTTTTCAATTTTTGTAAAATTTAATTTGTTTTATTTCAAAGATAATAAAAAACAGAAGTTAAAAAAAAAAACTTATTTTTTAAAATCTATGGAGTAATACAAATTTGGAATTTATTGAAATCTGAAATAATTCAATTATTCAAGTTAAGGGCGAATTTGTTATTTTAAAATTAAAACAGGGTGATATTTGTAATTTTGTGTTTAATCTAAGTTTTAAATTTGTGTACCAAACATCCATTCATCACTATCTACATTTTACATCTAATGTACCAAACACAATTCTAATGCATCAATCACCCCCTTCTTATTTTTACATAAAATCAGAAACGATCACCTACCCACCGTGGGCAAGCATAACGTGCCCACCACTGATGTGACAATTTTAATTAGGAAAGAGAATTAATAAATCTTACTCTAATTAAAATTATCTTACTATAATTATAATTGTCACATCATGGTAGGCACATTATGTATGCCCACGGTGGGTAGGTGATCGTTTCTGAATGGCTATATCCTAACCTACCTATCAAACATGCCCTAATGATATTATGCCCTCTCAAAACAAAAATAAAAAACGAATGATATATTATGTTTCTATCTTACTAACTATTTTGTTAGTGGATTGGTTAAAAAAAAGATTTGTACTCGAATTATTTGGTTTAATTGTGTGATTTGTTGTATTAATAACATTACATTTCTATATTTCATATATTTATAAATAATAGAAACATTGCTTAAATAACACTATGTGTGTGTGTTTTTAAGGGGAATATTGCATAATATCATTAGAAAGAAGCTCCCTAGCTAATCCAACTAGGAAAATTAGCAGTCCAATACATTGATTGCGAAGAACTACGCACAAATTGTGCTAAACTATGAGCAAGTCTATTAGCATCTGGAGGAACATGAAAAATGTTACATAAAAACACACATGTGAGTTGTCGTAATCACCTCCAACACATCATCCGACAAGAAGTATCCTTCCTCAGCGGGATTAACCATGATCTGAGATGCAAGAAGCGAATGGTCCAATAGATGTGAACACTATGTGTGTGTTGTACTCCTTATACTAACATTCAGTGTTTTTGTATAATTGACTATTTTTCTCTTTCCCATATATTCAAGCATAATATATATATATATATTGAAGTCACCATATTTTTCTTTCTCGAGTTCAAGATATTATATCACTGTTTTTTTTTTTCTTTACCTCCAAATCATCAAATCGAATAGTTGAAATTGGTTCATAGAGTCAATAGGTCAATCTATCAATTCTCATTTAGTAAAAATAAATAATATCTCTAATATGCCTTAAAGGATTATTAAAAAAAACTCAAAAAATCTAAACACACATCCCTTCCCCTCCAACCCAAACCTTTTGCCGCCATCATCCCTCCCTCCTCATTTTCCCGCTGCTGACGCCATCATCCCCCATTCTCTTATCACCTGTGCCACCCTCGCCCCAATCTGCGCCGCTGCATCCCTTCATTTTGTCGTTGGCATCCGGGTTGAGTACAACTCGAGTGTACGGTACACCCGAGTGTATAGGAGACCACCTCGTTTCTTTTACTATATGATTTTAATTTGAATAAAGTGTTGTCTCTCAGTTCATATTCCTAAGTCCCACACACCTATCCCTACGTATAGAGATATGTTTTATTTTCTATTTGTAATTAAATTATCGCATGCTCCATTACTTTTAAAAGTCACACGTACGCCACCCCACTCATGATAGCTTGATTCTTATTTCAATTTGCTATGATTACATGGCTGACCTTTACCAAGAAAACTGAAATCAGAAAACAATGTCTGCTTCGTATATACTATCATATTTTAGTATTGATTCATGTGAGACATTTTACCATATATCATCGTTAAATTCCATTCCCACTATTTCTAGCTCAATCGGATCGAATTCCACTCTCTCCAAAAATCATAATATTACAACATACTAAGATCGTTAATTACTAGGTCAATAACAAAATTGCGATGCGTACACAATATATATATATATATATATATATAAAAGGGCGCGCTCCAGTGAGACCTCCTATTTTTCGTATAACATGAGGACAATGAATAAAACATATAATACTAATGAACAAGACGTATATACTGATAAATAATAAAATTTAAAATATTCAGCTCTCTCCAGGATTCGAACCCTGCGAAAAAAAATCACCCTCCAGATACAATATCAGTCATAGGATTTATGAAATAAACGCACCAGATCGTGTCCTAGATCTCACTAAAATTAGGGGGTCTCATTGGAGTGGCCCCATATATATATATATATATATATATATATAAATAAATATATATATATAGAAGGGTTCAACAGAGAAGCTAAATATTGTGGAGAATAGAGAATTCGTAAAATAAAAACGAACAGATCTATAATTTTAATGAACAGATCAATGTACCGCATGAACAGCAATTTGCCCCGGGTTCGAATCCTGCTGGTGGCGAGTTTTTCTATATTTTTATTAAATACGTCTGTTCATTAGTTATGTTGATCTGTTCGTAAAATATATAGATTTGTTCATGATGAATAAAAAGATAATTCTCTGTTGAACTCAACCCTATATATATATATATATATATATATATATATATATATATATATATATATATATAGGAGAATGCTAAAATAAGAACGCTTCTTAAAATATAAATTAGGAACCATTTTCAGCCCTTAGATCATCAAGATCTACGGTTGATTCATCACCTTGTTGGATAAATTCATGGTCCTGAGTTTGAATCCCAAAGGTGGCAAAAAATTATTTTTCGCAATTCATGCCTATATACAGTTTATTCATGCGTGTTATACATAAAATTCATGCATTGTTGTTGGTTCGTAATTCTTAAAATAAGGGTGGTTTATTGAATAACCGCCCCCATATATATATATATATATATATATATATATATATATATATATATATATATATATAGGGTTGCATTCTATGACAACCATTGCCTTAGATGGAGAATAAAGACCAATCCTTGTGCGTTGATCTCACTCAAATCAACGATCTAGATTTTTTTCGGATTTATTGTTTTAATGAAATTACTTATTATTTATCTGGTTTTAATGAACCGCTGAGGGTAAAAACGTGAACTTCTATTTCAACGAAATGATGCTGTTTAATATATCCCGTGAATCACGCATTTTCCATTCGAAGGGAAGCTGTTCCAAAACAATGGCGATTATATTTTCCCTTCCAAGAAATATTTTCACAGAAGATATAATTGAAGAATTTGGTATCGCGCTGGTGATTCGGCGTCTTCTCAATCGCCGGTGAGAAGGGTTTTATTTTTTAAGGATTCAAAATCTATACTTTCTGAATTCAAAATAGACACATTATATCGTAATACATATCAATTGATTTACTGGTTAAACCCTCAATTTTTATGATAATTTGGTCATACGAATCCTTGAACTATTTGGAATTTGTCTTTTTTAATTGTATTCGATGAACTGGTTGTATTTTTAAATCCTTTTTACTATGTTTTGATGAACTTATTGTTAATTATAATGAATTAATGTTCGGAAAATAATGTGTTGATCAAAATTTATTCATTCATGTAAAGTTATTTTATACACGTTCTTGTTCATTAACATTCTAAATGGTATACTTTTATGTTAGTTATGGAGTTGGAGCATGGAAATGAATTTGTCGTTCCAGGTACAAGTGATTTCTTATGAATAGTAATTTTAGGTTCATTTGTTCTGATTTTTAAATTTTTCCCAGATACACTCATCATTTTTTATTTGTACTTGCACATATCAATAGTATTTTCTTTTTCTTTTCGTTATTGTAAGTAGAGATGACAATGTTCTTATATTTAACAATAAGGGTACTGGAGGAGAATCACCAATACTTGGGTGTCTGTTGAAGAATCGTCCTGTCAAGAAATTGAATTATTGAGCATATGATATTTATAATATTGTGTGCATTAAGACTCCGCTCAGCTGTAGATAAAAGGCGATTGCTATGCATTGTATGCACAATGATTCTCTGGACGAGTACGAACATTTCTAAACTTTAAAAACTATAGCATCTATATTAAAATTAAGTATATTATTTAATTTTAATGTATTTATGTTTACAGTGGCAAGGTTCTTTTCATGGTAAAAGATGTTGAGTTACGTAGATATGATTTCGTTTCTATGAGAAGAGGATGTCTAGTGCAGCCATCGATAGTTAATGCATGGTCGATTATGTTGAACCACGTGTCTATATCTGATGCTGTGAAACAACCAATACGATTCTTTGCCTCTACAGACATATATGCAAGTATTCGAAGTTAAATCTGTATGTAACAGTGCTTTGTGAATATATTGTATGAAATTTTTATTTGAAGTGCTGGAACACAGATTGATTGCATATACAACAATGAAATGTCACATGTGAACCGAAAACGAACATTCTCTGATGGATTGGAGTGTGAGTTGCGTTTGTAACAAACCAACTCTCTGGGTGTAATTGACATGGTAATTTTTTGAATGCTTATTTACACGAATTTTTTGTCTTATAATAATACTGACTTTTTGGATTGTTTTTCAGTTTTTTTTTCCCTGTATTTCCAGATGGCATCCCATATCTTCTTTGTTTTGATTTACGCAAGGAGTTGATGTTCGTTATTGACAGTTCAGTACAGTTTAATCATCTTCCTGTTGGAACCAACTACGACCTCTTGTGTGATGTTTTTGTAAGTTTCTAAACTGGAACAACGCAAAAGGTTGTCTTGATTTAATATATTTTACATACTTTTATTATATTTTAGCCTGCTCTATTGTCCGAATTTCTAAACGACAATGGAGAACATTTGAGTGCGGCGTCAGTTGCAAAATCAACAATTGAAGTCGTTCAACTCAACTGGGCAAATAAAAAGAACACAATTGACTCTTCTTTGTATTTGATGAGGCATATGGAGACTTTTGCTGGCGATACATCAACTAGTTGGATGACTGGTTTATTGAACGCAGAAAACCTTCATCTACACATATTGAGGATGAGATATTGCGTATCTATAATTTCATGGGACAAGAACAAGTTTAAGGATAGAGTTTTAATGGATTCTTCTGCAACTTATGGTTCTGAGCTCGCAGTGAATCCAACCAAATTTGATGGTATATCCTGTTAGGTTGATAATACAGTTCTCTAGATTAATTTTGGTGGTGTTCTTAACATTTCCACGTTTTTGTTGGACGTATCAAATATTGTCTTTATATTATTTTTGTTATTTTTTGATGATTTATTGAATTTTTATATTATATGACGATTCTTTTTTTTTTTTTATATATTCATGTTGCATGTGTTTGCTAGTTTTTTTTACAAATGTAGTCCTCCTGTGCATTAATAATTTATTATTCATATATTTTTAAATTGTGTGAACAGACATTTATGGGTCAGTTCGTTGGACATTTATTTATAATGTTATTTGAACATGAAGATGATATGATCGCAAAATCTCGTAATCTTGTTCTTTACAAGTTAAGTAAATTAATAATAGTAGATATATTTGACCGCAGAAAATGAGAAACGACTTTACGAAAATCTACAAATTTTGAACTATTGTTTTTAAACTTTATTCATTTGAACCACATAAAATACATATTCATTCTCATTATTTTTATTTAAACTTTATCAGCATGTTTAACTGTATTTTTTTATTAAAATAAGTATTATATTAAGTTTTTTCTGATGGCAATTTTTATTTTATTACTTATATGCATAGTTTATGTTTTTCCCTTTATCAATGCATCCACAAAAGACAAATGTACATTAAAAATGTTCGTTGATTTGTTAGTAAAAGAAAAAATAAGCGAAATAGTATTCGTTGCCATGTTCGTAAAAAATAAATGCACGCACTAATGTTCCTTAGTATTGTCGTTAAAAAACAAATAACATACTAACGAACATACTAATGTTCACTTATGCCTTCGTATGAAAGCAAACTAACATAATAAAGTTAACAAATTATGAACTGTAATATTTTTACAATAACATAAATATAAATATAAATTTGAAAAATTCACTTTTTCGCTAATAATTGCAAACATAAATTTGTTTCAAAAAAAGTAAACTATGAATTTTTTAATATGATTGAGTTATTTGGAAACCATCAACAATTTAAACAACAAGCATGAAATCATGTGCGTCAATCCTGGTATATCAAAGAGTGAGGATTCATCTTATGAATACTTGATATTTACGTTAAATGTCATAGATATAGTCAAGCAAATATTTTTACATTGGAGAAGTAAGTTGATGAAGATTCAATTCCATGAACTATGCATCCACAAAACACAGTGTTCGTACATAATAATAATGAACATTCAACATGTTCGTTGTCGTGCTCGTAAACGAACAAATGAACATAATAGTATTCGTTGTTATGTTCGTAAAAAATAAATGAACATACTAATGTTATTCGATATTTTCGTAAAAAAAATAACATACTAATGAACATACCGATGTTCATCGACATTTTCGTATGAATCCAACTTGTGAAAGATCGTTCAATACAGAATTATTGATGTGTTTTTAAAATGCTCTTGAGGTCATATTCTACAATTATTAATTAAGCATCCCTATTTCATTAATATTCAACATAGTACACGAAAAATATGATTAGATTTTTAATTTAATCGAGATTAACGATTAAAATACATTCAAGATAAAAATACATTCTCCTTAATGATTAAAATACATTCACCTAGTTACTAACCATTAATTGTTGGAATAATTGTAAATCAAACATTCGAACAACGAGCACCAAATCATGTGCGTCGATCTTGGTATATCAAAGAGTGATGAATCATCTTGTGAATATTTGATATTTTCATTAATTGTCATAGATATAGTGAAACAAATTTTTTATTGATGGAAAGTTAATTTGATGAGGAGCCAATTCCGTCAACAATGAATCCACAGAACACAGTGTTCGTATAAAACACAAGTGTACATACATATGTTCGTGAATGCGTTCATAAAAGAAAAAATGAACATAATAGTAGTCGTTGATATGTTCGTAAAAAATGAATGCACATAATAATGTATTTGGATATTTTCGTAAAACACTAATTAACATACTCGTGAACATACTAGTGTTCATCGATATTTTCATATGAAAATAAATTAACATAATAATGTTAGAATATTATGAACTGCAATATTTTTACAAAAAATAAATATGAACATAAATTTGGCATCAAAGGACACAGCCTCTCCAAACAAGCTGAAATTCTTAATCGAAGTTCCATCAGCCCAGATGATTCGACGCAATTTATTCTCTTCATCTACGTCGTGGAAGAATTTAAAACCATTACCAAGATCCTGCTTATTCGTAAATAATTCCAACAACATATGTGCATCGAATCCTTTGGAATGCACTTTCAAATCCCTAGCAAAATTCTTGAAATCATTACCTGTGCATCCAATTCGATCGTAACTGCCCATGATCTCTCTGAACATACGGAATGAACCATCGGACCAATGCTAGCCTTTATACCAGAAATTATGAACCTTTGTTGAAATTCATCAAGATTCCTGTTACTTTGCATAAGGTCTCTAGCTGGTAGTGGTACCATGGAATGTGTATGACCCTCCCAAAATTGAGTAAGCTTGTAGCAGCTTTCCATAGCAATCTTAATAATAACTTTAGCTTTACAAGCAACCTTGCAAGATGTTGTCTTTCGTTTCTTTGTGCCGGAATCATTGGTGCGCATCTGAGGTTCGTTTGTCTTTTTCCATACTCCTTCCCTGTTACAAACCACATATTGCCAGGTGATTGTATCATCTTTCTTTTTTCGGTTTGTGCTCATTCGGGTGTCGAATCCACAAACTTTGGCATAATCTTTATAAAACTTAACAGCTTCTGCTAAGGTGCTAAATATCATGCCATTGTGAGGTTTCTTAGAATCATCGCAGAGCGGATAACACAATTGGCCATCTGGTGTTCTTGAATATGTGAGTTCTGCAAGTGGTAACTGTAAATTAAATATGATAATGTATACGAACATACTCTGTCAATGGATAAACAAAGTTATCATCGTTGTACAAATTATAAATGCACATAATCAAACTGCATACTCTAAGTGTTTTGGTACATAATGGTTAAAAAAGATATGAATTTGTCATTCAATTTTTGCAATATAATACTTGTAAATATTCGTTAAACTAAAAAGGACGAATTTAGGACGTAATGTTACGAACATACTATGTGAACTGCTGAACGAATTGACGTTCATAAAAAATTCTAAATGCACATAATCAATTTGTCTTTAACTGTAATCCTTCGTCAAAATTAAAGGGATGAATTGTCGCCCAGCATCATATTAAATAACATAATGATACGAAGATACTCTGTCAATAGATGAACGGAGTTAAGTTCGAATAAAATTATAAATGCACATAATTCTTTTGGTTATTGTGGCACATAATCCATCTGGTTATTAGATTCGTATTAAACTATAAATGCACATAAAATAACACATCTTCATGAATATATAAGAATTAATGAATGTCACTCTGGAATATATAACATTGACTAATTATGGATTCAACAACAAATAAAACATATAGATTATTTAATTTTGAACTGTTCGAACAAATAAAATGATAAACAAATAATAAGAATTTGCTGAAATATTAACAATAAAAATCACCTTGATTTTCCATAAAATCTTCTGCAACAAATGAAATCGTTCTTCAATGGTGGACTGGTATTGACGATGCAAATAGGAAAAGATGAAAACGATACAAAAAATGCATCAAAAACGTTTATAGTTTGTAACAAACATATCTTAATAATGATTTACCATAAATAAAAGATTTGATATGATTCATATATAGCTAATAACGGCTGTGCAAAAGATTAATTTACATTCTTAGCCTTAATGAATTTAAATGGCCGAAAATTAAATAATCAGATCAAATAAATCATGACCGCAAGATTACATGGATTTAACGCTTTAGATTTGGTCTTCGTTCTCTATATAGGGGAGTGGTCTTCATTGAACTCTCCCCTATATATATATATATATATATATATATATATATATATATATATATATATATATATAGGGAGATGTTCAAATAAGAACCACTAATAAAATAAGAACGGAGAACCATTTTAAGCCATTCGATCATCAAGATCTACGGTGGATGCATCATCTCGGTGGATGGATGCAGGTGCTGGGTTCGAACCCTGAAGGGAGCAAAAAAATTATTTTTTCGGATGCATTAAATTTAATAGCGGATGCATTAATTTGTATAGCAGATGCAGTAATTTTATTGGTTCTTATGTTCTCACGATAATCGTGGTTCTCACTATAACCGCACCCTATATATATATATATATATATATATATATATATATAGCTCCAATTATTTTTGTTGTAAATTTATACTATATCTTACTCATTAATTGGGATTTTGTAATTGTTTAAACAGACACTTTGATGTGTAATTTTTACGATGTAGTATAAAGTATATTAAAGTTATTTTTAGGTGACTCATGTCTTTTAATTTGGGGATAATGTTGTTAATTAACCTTATAATCTGATTGATTAACTCTATATATTATTAATATTACATGCTAGTAGCTAGTTTCTATTAAGTTTCAGTACTGATCTGACTGGTTTCACATCCTTCATTTTCATGAATAATACCCAAATTATGATATGGATCGCAATATTATAACAAAAGTAATGAGACAATATTCTTGTTACAATATAGCCAAAAATAGTTATAGAAAAATCCAAGTGGAGGATCGCAGAGAATAAAAAAGGGAGATTTTCTAATCAAAGTTCATGTTGACCAATTCACTTTCAATAATGTTCATGCCTTTAATGGCTTTGTCCTTTTGCTTATAAACTAGATTAAGGCGTCATTAATTATTAATCAACCAACCGCGAATCAACTTTCACTCATAAACACGAACTGTCAGCTGATATTTAATTCAATAATGAGTAAAAAGATAATAATAGCTCGCAATTAACATAGCTTTAATTGTTTCTATGAAACTATGTTAATTACGAGCTATTATAATAATAGTGAGCAACATTAACCTACTACTCCATGAGCCAACTAATCTTAATGATGAATTATTTTTAGTAATTATAAACACCAATCGAATTGAATAAAATAATGGAATTAAAATATAATGAAGCTTAATTAGATACAAAAATGTTCAGACAAAATATGGTGAGACTTCTACTTACATATACTCAAATTAATATAAATCGAACTTCAAACATTTTTTTTTTTGGTGAAATTTCTAAATAAATAAGTCGTAACAATACTCTTTCACCAACTGAGTATCATTTTGCAATGATTAACTAGGGCAACTAAAGCAAGTTAGGGTCTCACTTTAATTTAAGATGTTATTGAGTGAAAATTGCACAAATAAAAGAGAAAATGATGCCCAAAGAATGTCAATCATTTAGGCATAATGCCCTTTTCCTTTGTGTTATCATTACTTGTGTTTCAACTTTCCCTTGATATCGGCTTCCATTAATAATCATATCATTAAAAATAAAATAGTACACCTAGTTTTTCGTTGGTTCTATTTTCCTAATGCTCTACGAAAATGGGCAAACAAAAATATTAAAATCCATATAGAAGAAGGCGTCGTGTCCAAGTGTAGCGATCTCATTTTTTCCACGATTAAAATAAGTAAAAGATATAATGATGATACTATTTTACAAGTTACCTTTGTTTGGAATAGAAAATCATTTTCATTTGCGCATATTCATTGATCATCAGCAAAAGTTGAATATGATAAAGAAAATAGCTAAAGTGGATAACCGGAGGAAGCTAAAATAATTATAAACAGGAACAAGTAAACCACTAAAATAAGGGAATTTCTAGAAGAGGAACAATGAAATTCAAAGTCGTAATGATGTCTTTGTTGACCGAAGGGCACCTTTTTATTTTATTTTGTTGAGTTTATGATACTTTATTAAAGCACAATGTATATATTTATATATATATATATAGTAGGCGCACGATAGGAGTAATTTTCTCTAAGAAATTATGAATTATTTATCTTTATATAGTATATAATAATAATAATAACTTTTATATCAAAATTTTCTTACACATATAATACTATATATACATTATATTGATATTGTTTTATTGCAATCATTATATTGATATTGTTTTATTACTATATCTGCATTATTTTGCAATCTTCATCTTTCCTAAAAAGTCCTACTGAATATTATTCTGGTTTCCATATCTTTTTCTCCTTGACATTAAAGCTACCGCCGCCGGAAATCTTCACGACAAGCATGAAATAGACAGAATGGAAAATGGGCATCTTTATCAAACTCAATTAGTTAATGTAACCTTAGTTAATAAAATTACCAAGAACCATTTTCGATGAGTAATTGGCCTCTCTCTCTCTCTCTCTCTACTGAAAATCAAATTAAGATCTTTCGTTAATTCTTGATGAGTAAAACTTTTTAATAGAGCCGACAAAAAAAAAAAAAAAAACTTTTTAAATTAAAGAAACCATTTCTTTTAATTAATTATTGTTACGAAATAAAAACCAATATATAAAAGAGGAGTTTTTTCCCTCCATGTTTTCCTTCTCTTTTTCTCTCTCTTCTTCCACCAAAATTTTTACTATTTTTTCTTTTCATCTTTTTATAATTTAATTATTTTTCTAAACATCATCAAATTTGATTCATGAAAAAAAAAAACAATATGTATCTTAAATTTAATATAGTATAAAAATTATCAAAAATGAATTTAAAATGAATAAGTTATGAAAAAATTAAAATATTTTATTTTCTATCTCCTCATTAAAAATTTACTACAACTTTTTATTTATGTTTATATGTGAAAAATATTTATTATGATTAATAATACTATATAATAATATGCATAATGCAAATTTTCATTATCGAATCATTTTTAAATTTATTTAATAACTATAATATCATTACACTTCGTATAAATTGAAAATTTATATTTTAAAATTCAGAATTTTATTGAGTAATTGATGTGAATTATTATAATTTATTTTAAAACATATTTTGTATTTTTTATATTATTTTATTTATTTATTTATTTATTATTTAAATTTATTATTTAATTTCGATATCTGTCATGCATCGCACGAATGAGCATATATTAGTTTACAGATTAATATTTCAATTCCTCAACCATTATAATAGGATCATATAAGGGAAACGAAACACAGTTGCCTTTGGGGGCTAGTGTAGGATTTTTTGATTTGTTGTTGCAATAAAAAAAGATTGGTCCGAGGTCCTCAGTTTGAGTCTACCGTTGTGCGATTTTTAAATTTCTTCATGTAATTTATATATAAAAAATTAAATTTCTTCCTGTAATTTATATATCAAAAAAGATTGACGTGGTAAAACAAGATTGCATTTTTCATGGATTGTAAATTATATGTTCGGAATGATTAATTGAAAAAATTTCACTAGTAATTTAAGATAGGTTGCTAATATTCCAATTTGGAACTATTAGCATATACTAGTAATTAGAAAAAAAAAGAAACTATTTGAAATTTTGTTTTAAAATATGAAAGAGAAACTAAACAAAAGAGGGGCATTTATGAAATATTGTTTTAAAATATGGAAGATAAGTTATCGAGCCAAAATTGGGATGATGGTTGAAATGGCGGATGAACGAGGATATTTTCTTAACAAAACTTATCAATCAATCCATATCAATTTGAGTTCTATATTTTAGTATTATAAAATACTACTAAATATTAAGTTTGTGTACCTTATAAATTGTTTGATTGATTGTATTAAAATTCTTCATTACATCTGATTAAGGATGGCAACGGGCCGGATCTGGACCGGATCTCATCAATATCAGATAAAGATCCGTTTTTATCTATCAGATCCAGATCCGCGAATCTAAAAATTTTGGATCCAAATCCAGATCCGTCAGATCCACGGGTATGCGGGTTCAGATCCATAGATCTACTATTTTTAAATTAAATTTAAAAAAAAATTCACAAAATCAACAACATCTAATTTCCATAAAAAAAATATTGCACAAAATACATTCATGCAATACAAAGCCTTAACATAGAAAATCAAGTCATCAAAATAATTCTAATTTGTCTATTATTTTTAATTTTTAATATATCTAATATTATTAATAAAATAAATATAATAAATAAATAACATATATTAAATAAAACGGATCCACGTACGGGTTGAATCTGGGTCGAATCCGGATCTCAATTTTCAAGATCCAGATCCAAATCCGTTTTAAAACATGAGATCCAGATCCGGATCTAGATCCGCGGATTCAACAATTTAAAATCCAAATCCGTAAAAACGGATCTGGATCCACGGATCTGGACCGGATCCAAGATCCATTGCCATCCCTACGCCTGAATGTATTTTTGTGGAGCAGGAAGGCAAATATATGGATATATAGTTCGATACAATAAAAAAAAATCAGCAAGTTACAGTTATTTTAGTTTACATGTCCCACTTAGGAAATGTATCATAGAGAATCACATAAATATGAATATCATATTATGCGTGGTTGTGTTTATAAAAAAAGGGTGGTTAGGTTTCAAATTCATTTTAAAATAAAAACTATGAAATTATGATGAATTCTATTAGTGATATGATGATTTCCTTATGAAAAGTGATTTTTTTTTTTTATAAGAAAATTATATTAAAAGAACGAATGAGAGGCACCAGAAGTACCAAAAGATTACAGAGTCAGCGGGGATTCATCATTCGACATCCATCTATGAATCCCAACACCATCATCGACAAAATCGAAAATTTTACCCCAACTCCACACTCTAGCTTTGACTTCTCCTTATGAAAAGTGATGAATTTAAAAAAAAGTAAAAAAATCGCCCCATATAAAATTAGAACTCAAAATAATGAATTTATTCAACAAATTGATGAACTTATCATAAATCTTCACGATTAAGGAATAAAAACGATTCATAATTTATATTTTAAAATAATATTTTTATTTTAACCTAAAATATTAAGAAGTTAAATTAACAAACAAAATACCATGTCATTATAAGTATTTATTATAGTGTTAATAGGAAAAAATGTCCACATCCTTAAGTTATATAGTAAAAATGCCCTAAGTTATAAACTTAGGCATTTTGTGCACAAGTTAAAGGAACTACCGAAAATGCCCTTCGATTGTGATGGGTATGCATTGTTTTCCACAAAAAGTGTTACAGATCTATGACAAAAGTTGTTAAAGTGTAACAAAAACATCACACTAATTTCGGTCAAATAAGTGTTGAAAAAAGTGAAAGATGGTGTACAAATACAATATTAATTTATTTTTGAATTAAGTAAAAGTTTTAAACATGAAGGATGAAAACGACTTAATCAATGGAATATAAATACTAAAAATTAATCCAATCGAGATTGACACTCAAAACACACAACGGTAAAAAAAATATGTGTCCGACTGGAAAAAACCAATGTCCGACAGTGAGAACCTTATGTCCGACCGGCCGGTCAGACATATTTTTTTTTATATATAATAATTGATTATAAACGATAAATATGATGTGAAATAGCTTTGTCAGTAAAGTATTCACGTCAAATGCTCTAATTTCATTGAAATTCACGTGAAATAAAGGAATCTTTGTTTATATATGAGATCTTGACGGACACACTCTATCGCAAACTGAAAAAACACTCAAACTCAATAGAAATTATAATATTTTCCAAGTGGTGAAGCTATTATTTGTGAATTTTCGCATCCCAAATTTAAAGGTATGTTATTTTACGTTTAAAATGTAATTAAAGAAGTGCTAAGTTTGTTATTGTTTATTTTTAATGTTTTGTTTGATCCGATGATGTTTATGTGAATTATTAGCATATTATAGCATATTTTATGATTTAAAGCTATGTTTTAAGGAATATATGTGAATTAGAGCACATTCTAGCATGTTTTAAAGTATTAATTAGTAATTATTACTTAAATTTTAGTAATATACATATATTTCTTCATAATTCATGTTAAAGTCCCTGAAAATCAAGTGACCATCCGGACAAGTGTCCTAGAAAATGTGTCTGGCCGTGTGTCATTACAGATTCTGTAATAGACGACCGGACACATTTTCTCGGACACTTTCTCGAGCGGTCAGATGATTTTCGAGCATTTTAACATGTTATATGTTGTATTTTCACATTTCGTTCCATTTACATCATATATTTATTTATTATTTTTTTCTGTAGATGAATGAATATAGAAGATACTTTGCGGTTAATTATGGAGGTGCCTTCAATGGTTATGAGTACATCAGCGGCTCTTCTAAGGTTTTGCATATTTTCGGAGACACAGTGGCTACTACGTTGTTCGACCGGGTATATTTTTGGTAAACAATGTGACGGCCGGACACATTTTTTCGGGCACTTTACCGGCCAGACAGATGCTATATCGGCATAAAATCACCTATTTTATGCAATTTCATAATTAAAAAAAAAAAACCTGTGAAGAAGATGATGATGAAGATGCCATGGATTTGTTCTCGAATGTTTGTCTATCGCGTGAATAAACTCCAAATATCTCTCTCTCGTGTCCGACCGTGAATGAACTCTCTATCTCTCTCGGTTATATTGGTGAGGAAAAAAAATGAGGAAGATAATAATATATAGATTGAAGGAGTAGATTCTATAAGATATATGGACAAAAAAAAAAAGTGAAACCAATACAATCGGCTTTATAAAGAATCTAATTTTTTACAAAGATTTTCTCAAGATAACAATACAATAATACAAGCCTTTGGAAGATTTTTTTGTCCTTTATGGGTCGGCTTCATGCGTGATTATATTACACAATTTTTTGGTAACATGCATGATTCTATAAGATATATTTTTTTTGAAATCGAGGGAAGATTGGTTTGAGTGATTCTTATAAAAATGAAATTTTATTTTTTATGAAAAGTACCGCCAGGTATATATATATATATATATATATATATATATATATATATATAATACATTCGGTCATATATTAAAAAAAAACACAATACATTCACTCATGAACTCTCCCGTTTTTTTTTTTAAATACATTCGGTCACATATTAAATCTTAAATTAAACCACTATATATATATATATATATATATATATATATATATATATATATATAATACATTCGGTCATATATTAAAAAAAAACACAATACATTCACTCATGAACTCTCCCATTTAAAAAAAAATACATTCGGTCACATATTAAATTATAAAATAAACCACTTGATTTAATCTTGAAAAATGTGGAGACTTGTTTTTAAATTTTACACGGTCAATATCAATGTTTTTTGTTGGGAAGCAGAAACCGATAACAAACTTGTAAGACATTGTAATCAATTACATTTGATAGTGACACGTCAAGGTTCTTTTAGTAATTTAGGGCATAAAATGCTTAAGTTCATAAATGGAGGTAATTTTCATATCTAACTCAAGAAAAGGGGCAGTTTAAATTTCGACTCTTTATTATATATGCTTTCTTATCATACCAAAATGCTATTGCTCATAGCTTAATGAAAGCCACGAGATATGTTTCTACACTATATGTTGGGAATGAATTTCCGTCCTTTGTGGAGGGTGATGCGTCTTCGACTTTTGGGCCATTTGACCCTCTTTTTTCTCTTTATTCGTGTCAGTTCAGGTCCGTCCAGGGGAGAATGAAGTTGTTGAGGAAGGAAGGTCCAGTAGAGCGGAAACAGAAGGAATGTGGTTGGAATGGGCATTACCAGGCCCAGATTGCAATGTCATGTTTACCAGCATGAAGCTTCGGCTGCAGTACCTCTCCAGTCTAACTTGGGGCATGGGAACCTGAAGCAACCCACCTGGTATGAATCAAACCAAAGGAAGCAATCCGTCTGACCACTACAATGAGAAGCAGACAGCCAAAGCCAGGAAATGAAAGTAAATCTCGGGAATTGGAGGAAGCGAATAGAAGAAGGAAGAAGAAGCTAGAAGAATCTGAAGAAAGGGAAAGGTTGACCACAGCAAGCAGCTGGAAGCTATCTTCAAGCGGATCAATCAAGGATTGAGCTAAAGAAGGAAAGAAGATCTGGATGAAGATATGAAGCTGGCGCAGCTAGGGTTAGACCTTCACCATTCGACAATATAAAAGGAGGAGGATGTGCAGCGTGAAAGAACTTCTTGGCACTTTTGAACTCTTGTTTTATTTTGTTTTACTATTCTAATTCCGTCGCGTGTGGCATCCAAAACAATTTATATTCCAGCACTGTTTCATGTTTCCGTTGTGTTTTCATTCGAACAAGATTCAAGGCTCGAGGCCGTAGGTATCATTTCTATTAATCAAGTATTTTCCTTTTGTTACATGATGTGTTTTATTCATTTCGCATTTATGAATTCTGCTATGTGTGAGTAGTTCCTTAGGTGAGGTTTTAGGGGTGGAAATAATTGTTGTCAACATGTAAACATTCGTGAGGCATTTGTTCTTTCGGTTGAGTCTCGTGGTTCCGGACGGATCTGTGCCAAACCATGGACAGTAGGGGCCTGACGGGTGATCTCCGTTCGGTAAAACGCTGTCCGTGTCAAGCAAAGGCCAGGGTATACCAGGGCGTGACAACCGGTATACCCAAGACCGAGTAGCTGAACAGCGTCAACAAAAGGCGTTGTAGATCCGGAAGGTAGGGAAAGGATTGATGGGATACACTGTCCTTCCTTAGTCTTGGGCTTCTCTAGAGACTATCCATCAACTGTGACGAGGCATCAAGCCATGGTTATCAAACGAGGAAGGCAACTTCTGCGCCGTAGCATGTCTATGACTGATCGGCTAACAAGCCGGAAATGGTTGTGTCCAGGAGGCATGTGTCACTCAAAGTGCAGAGTTGGGGACTTCGGGAGAGAAGGTTGGTGAGGGTCATACTTGGTGAGTAACGGGTATGACTACTATCTAAGGAGGAGTGGAGCACTGCCTTGTGACCGGGGAATGTGTGACCTTCGGACCAAGTGACTACAATGAGCTCAACCATCCCAAGTGTGAAGTATAGACCCTTGAAACGCCCCAATGTCTTTGGGCCACGCCTCGGGTTTATATGGACCATAGACGGATCATTAGTATGCCTATGACCGAAACGAATGTTGACAACAGTTATAACCTAACCGAATAACCTCACCCATTTGTTATTATTGATCTTGTTATTTTCTTGTGCAGAGTATACAGATTGAGACATGTGACACCTCAGTTTGTCGTTGGAGAACAAAGTAGTTCCTCACTCCCCGTGGGATTCGACCCTACACTTGCCACTAAGACTTGATTCTTGTTGTGAGAAGTAAGAGCGTTTATTGTCTGTATCGGGCATACACAAGTATTTTGTCCGCACCGCACGACGGGTGCGTGTCAGAGGGTCATCTCCATATACCATGTTCGTGTTCTCAATATCTATTTTCCTTAAAAAAAATCATACCACATCCTATTTTGGAAGATAATAAATAATCAAGTATATGTACGTCTGTAAATGAATAGAGCTTCTCGCAAGCTATTCGAGATTCAGCTTGGAAAAATCTCGTTCAACTCGATTTGATAGTTTTTTATGAGCAGAAAAATGATGCAACTTCATAGAACCGGTACCAGCAGTACCAAAGAAGTACAGAGGGTAGAGATACAAAGGGAAAGAGAAAAACAGAAAAACAACTAAAAAAATCGGCCGCGTCAAGACTCTCTTGGTTTTGCTGCGCCGAACCATCTCCTGAAGTCCTCGGGTGATTTCTGCACATTATGGATCGTCATCCAACTCTATAATCTCGACTTAAGCTCAACTTCAAATTTATTTCTATTCCACTCACCTTGCTGGAATTTGCATTCATTTCTCAACTTCCATATACTCCAAATCACTCCAGACCACACACCCAGCAGAAAACGTTTTTCTTTCTTACAACCAAGATTGATGAAGGCATTAAAATGATCTTTTACCATACACTGAAGTGCCGTTTGCTTGCCAAGCCAAGCGACAAACACGCTCCACAGTTGATAGATCTTTTCACAGCTAAAGAACAGGTGATCAGCCGTCTCGATTGTCGCCTTACAGAAAACGCACAAAGCCTCATGTTGTTGGATGGCCACCTTTCTTTTCAAAAGGTTTTCACATGTAGCCATTCTTCCTCTGAGCACTTTCCACGCCGTTGTGATCACTTTTGGTGGAGCCGGGGCTTTCCAAATAGTAGAAAGTTCCATCTCAATTCCCCTGTTGGGAACGTGGCCGTCGTCTGCACAGATTGCCTTATAGGCAGATTTGACAGAGAAAGCATCGTCTTTTAGCTCAAGATTTGATAGTAAACGAGTTCAGCTCAAGATTTTTATCGAGCCGAGCTCGAGCCTGACAGTATTGATCACTAATTTATTAGCAATTAAAATTGCAACTAACACAGTGCATTGTAGTAATAAGGGTTAAATGCATGTAATATCATGAACTTAAATCGAATTTCAAATTTAGCACGGACTTCAAAATTTCCAATTTATATGACTAACTATTACACGTGTTCAATTTTAAACAGTTATCTCCGTCAGGTTTCAAACCGAATAGCTACACATGCAAATTATTGGCAAGATAATCCACAAGAAATCAATCACCAGGAATTATATATGAATCATAAACTGGAAGACAAATAGACATTAACAAATTAATCACATGAATCTAATTAACTATTTACAAACCCTATAATCAGATTAAAAATTTAGCCAAACATAACAAAAGAAAACATAAACATAATTAAAAAGAAAGTAATTGTAAAAACTGAATTAAATAAAATTCTGAATAAAATTGGAAGAATAATCATGAATTTTCAATCTTTGCAGAAATCCAATCTAAGTTCTAAAAACTGGAAAGTAATAAAAACTAAAAGCTATCAAACTGAGAAAATAAAGTTGGGAACCCTAATTAGGTCAAAAGAAGACCTATATATAGACACAAGAGATAAATACAGTGTAGAACTCGAAAATACTGAGAAAATCCGAAAATCCCGCAACATTCCGAAAATTCAGAAATTCCCGTCGGGCACTATTTATTACTGCGCGCGACTTTCTTGTTTCGGTCATATCTTCCTCGTCCGAACTCGGATTTACGAACCGTTTGCACCTACGAATTCGTATCGAGACGAACTACAACTTTCATTAAGACCAATAGTCCAAATTCAAACTATATATTTCTGTAAAATTCATCAAAGTACGAACAAGTATCATATTTCACAAGATAAAACAATTTATCTTGAACTCGATCCCCTAGAGCGTTTAGCCCCCCATACTCGGTTAAGGCGCGTTGACCTCCCTGAACTCCCGAGAAAAAAGTGCAACTAAACCCACTAGCCAAACAGCGCCTAAACACCGTTTCTTCCAATTATTTATTTATTTTTTAAAGCGTGCCCCAGGTATTACTGCCCTCGTTGCCAAGGACACCGACAAGGCTTGTCGGGACATGGAAGGTCTTGAAGGTTGGAATCGAAGACGGCGGCGGCGGCTACGGAGTCGGATAATAATTCGTTCGGCATTATATCGAAGGAGTTCCTCCTGCGGCACGAGGTCCACTTGTTTGGAGCGGCTAGCGCGTAGTTCTTGATCGACATCACCTACTACAGCTAGAACCTCTTCCAGAAGGAGATTTTTCGCCTCCGTGGGGTGGCTTCCGGCGGCCAAGACGATGAGCGCATTCGACGAGGTCTTCAAGATCTCACTATCTCAGTTCAAGATGATCTATGATATATATATACATGGTTTAAATTGAGTTTGTGTCAACGAACTTCGGCTCGACTTGTGTGTGTGGACTATTGTATGTTGCGTTGTTTGAGTCGAGTCAGAGGGTAGGGGTTTGGGCTTCTATCCGATTGAGCGAAGGGAAGACGGAGATTGAGGGCCTAGGGCTCAGTGGCGTTTGCTGGAAATCAAAAGGAGGGGGGTTAGGAGGTGGCGTTTGGAATTGGGAACTAGGCGAGGATAAAGGGCGAGGCGGCGGCTGGTGGCTGTTGTTGGTGCGGCCGCCGGAGGACAGTGGGAGATGAGGGATGGGTGTAGGTGTTTGTGTGTGTTCTATGGCCGGAGTTCAAGAGAGAGCGGCGGAGGCGCGGCCTGTGGGTTGCGTTTCCGTCGGATCCGGAGAAGAGGAGGGTGAGGGCAGTGGCTGGCTTGTTGTGGTCGCCGGAGAAACGAGAGGGAGAAGGAGGGGCGGCGGACCTTGCGTCTTTGTGAGGTTGAGAGAAAAGTGGAGCCGAGAGGATGGCCGCCGGCGATCTCCGTCGCCGGCAAAAGAAGGTGGAGGCAAACTGTGAGTGTGAGTGTGAGAGGACGCGTGAGTTTTTTTTTTTATAGTTTTAAAGATAACGGCGTTTAGGCGCCGTTTGGTGCGTGGGTTTAGTAGCACCTTTTTCTCGAGAGTTTAGGGAGGTCAACGCGCCTTAACCGAGTATGGGGGCTAAACGCTCTAGGGGGTCGAGTTCATGGACTAATCTGCACCTTTGCCCTAAAAACTAAAAGCTATCAAACTGAGAAAATAAAGTTGGGAACCCTAAATAGGTAAAAAAAAAAAAAAGAGACTTATATAGGCACAAGAGATAAATACAGTGTAGAACTCAAAAATACTGAAAAAATCCGAAAATCCCGCAAAATCCCGAAAATTCGGAAATTCCCGTCAGACACTATTCATTGCTGCGTGCGACTTTCCTAAATATTAATTAAGAAGTTTTTCCTAAATTCATAATGAATTCGAGCTCGAACATCATATATACGAACATCTAACAAGCCGAGCCCGAGCTCAAGCTCGAATCCAACATTATCGAGCATCACTCGAGCCGAGCTCGAGCTTGGTAAATGGGTGATGAGCCGAGTTCGATCAACAAGATAAAAACTTGAATCGAGCTCGAACACCCGAATATTTAAACGAGCCGAGCTTGAGCCAGCTAGTATTCGGCTTGGCTCGGCTCGTTTACAGTCCTATATGTATCATATGAATGGTGAACCATCAATTATGAAGAGGTTGAAATTTTTTAGCAAATAAATAACACAAAAACTTGTGTGTATCCGTTCAAATGGTGTGTACGGATCTTATCCAAAATTTATACGACATGATTCGCATCATTCAACAAGTATCATTTACAATTATCAAAAGTATATATCATGTCCCCTTGGGATGGCCTAGTGGTTGGGGTGGTTGCCTCTTGTCCAAGAGGTCACAAGTTCGAGTACTCTTGGCCACAATAATCACTAGGTGGGGTGTGTGTGTGGTATAAAAGCGTAATGTTTACTTTTATATCATATTTTATGTATATGGCCACAATAATCACTAGGTGGGGTGTGTGTGTGGTATAAAAGCGTAATGTTTACTTTTATATCATATTTTATGTATATGGCCACAATAATCACTAGGTGGGGTGTGTGTGTGGTATAAAAGCGTAATGTTTACTTTTGTATCATATTTTATGTATATGATTTTATTGACAGATCACGAAATAGGCCGATTCAAACGTACGCACAAAACCACAGTCTACACAATTGAGTTCAGTACAAAACACCCCCTCAATAAATAATCATATTATCTTATCACGCTTAGCAAACCAATCCAAATATAATAATGTAGAAACAATAATTGAAGTTGAATTTAATAAGTCGATGACAAAAAAAAAGAAAAAAGAAAAATAAAACGTGAATTTCATCTAAAGAAAAAAAAAGGGGGGGGGGGGGGGGGGGGGGCTAGAGGTGCCTTACTCTTCATATAAGTGTGAAGTAGCACACGTTACAACCTTTCAGAAAAGCAATCACCAAAACCCATAAAGCCAAAAGCAATGTTTATTTTATTTTTTTATTAATTTATTGAAAAGAAAAACAAGAAAGCCCCCAAAACGTACTTCAGTTGTACCGCTAACATCATAGTGTACCTAAATGATTCATCTGAAGCAACACATTTCTTCTAATTTCAGAAATTTGATTGAAAGAGAATTTGATGCGTTCATAACTGAAGCAACCCATTTCTTATAACCGCTGCTATTTCTCCTTTCACAAAAATTATTCAGTTTGTCGTAAAATTCTGCATTTACAATCAAGTAAATTGATATTCAAACAATAATTTGCTTGTCCAACTACTAAGCAAAAAATTTTAACGTAACTTGTGATAACTTAAAATAGATGAAAATTCAAGGATATCTAAAATGAAAAATTTAATATGCATCATGGTTTTTACAACTTGAAATTTGAAATAAAGTAATTCACTTTTGTAAAGCATTAACCATTGAGTAGAAAACATGCAATTAGCTACTAAATTTAACGATGAAAATAAATCTGTCTTTAATTTCTCAACCTTATCGATGGTTTATCAGCGAAAAAATATTAATTTTAATTTTTTTGTTTAATTTTAAACATTTCATCGTTAAACCGTTGTTAATATTAATATATTATTTTATTTATTTAATATTTCCGTCGTTAATCTAAATTGTTTACGGTTTTAGCTACATATATTTCCATTGTCAATTTTAATTTTTTTTGTAGTGTAAAATATGATCACTTACGTAACTCAGATGCTTGCATTAGGAAAATAATATACTACGTCTATGTATACATATGATATATATGAATAACAAAAAAGAATAATTTGAATAGGATCATTAATATATTTTAATAGGTCAAAAGTAGTTTGTAATACTCTGCATTTCAAAGACTTAGTTGAAAGATCAAAGACGCACGGCTTATCTAATTTGAATTGTGAATCTATTTATATTCTACATTCTCTTCGATAGAAAGGGGTGAACAATGTATATTTTCATTCTTTTTTCACCATTTTCACATGTTCGGTAAGAAGTATAAATTTTTTTGGGCAAAATGAAAAAAATCCGAGAATTTTTTTTTCTCCTCATACTCACTTCAATTCATGATAATATTGTCATAGAGAATTGATGTGATAATATTTTTCTTGGGCATTGATGTGATAAAGTATGTTTTCCATCTTAAAGAACATGAGCTAAAAAGATGGGGAGGATAATGTTTTCTTATCCCTCATTTTTAATGATAAATTTACAATAAAAAAGAATGCACCCTACATTATTTATTGTTAATGTACTTGCACATTATTTATTGTTACTACTTACTATGTAATAAATGGATAATTAATTTTATGTTCATTAGTGAAAATATGTTGCACATACATGTGATCAACTCAAAAAGTGCATCATAAAATGACACAGAAATTGAGTTATTTTTATGCATTGTGTGTATATATATATAGCTAATCGTGTACGACAAATTTGTAGCAATGTACAAGTGTTTTCTTTATATTTTAAAGTAATTAATATTTTACTAAGTGATTGATGGATGCTTAAAAACTAATATATAGTTTATTTGAAATTGAAATGTGTAAAAACCATGATGCATTTTAACCTTTTTGTATTTCAAATGTTTCTCTTTAAAGCTATACGTTTTAGCAGGTCCTTAAACTACAAAGGACCCCGGCCCACGAACCTATTTTCTTAATTATGTAGTTAATTTAATTAAATATTGATAAATTTTAATTGAAATAAATGCACCTTATATATGAATGTACATAATTTTTTGACAATATTATTCAGTGCCTTTTAAAACAAACCTTACGGAGACATTGATTTGCATTTTGCCTTTTCAATTTCATCTCGCCATTCACGAATTTGGTACATGATGGACTAGCTAATTAAGTAACTAAAAATTGAAAATTATAGTTAATTCAAATCAAAATAATTATTTGTATCATATGCATTTGCCACATAATTATTCAAAAGGTTTTCAAATTTATGCAGAGGAAAGTCGTTATTTGTTAAAATTTATAGGAAATGCAGTCTTCTATAGTTCTATATACTATAAATCTTGCAGCTTTTGATCGATCAAAATTTTGATTTTCTAGTTCTCAGAAAAAAGATTGTTCCTCCCATTCAAAAAAAAAAAAAAGATTATTTATTACTCATTCATTGACAATTGCAATTGGATTTATAAAAATAAAATACAATTGCAATTGGGAAATATATGGAACTTTAATCTTTAAATTTTAGTGTTTAGACTCGTTTGTTTTTTTTAGTTTAAAAGTCAAATAGGTTCGCTAGACCGGCCCAATAAAAGTACACTGAAAACCCACTTTAAATCTGAATCAGGTTCAGCACGGCCCAACTCCTCACAGACTACTTAAATTTTTTTTACCCACTTTAATTGTTTTTAATTTCTCTTAAAATAACCCGCTGCCCTATTTCTCTTGTAACTCCTCCAACTTGATTAAAACATAGTAAAATATTTTTTCATTACATATTTTTGGGGGTTCAAGAATTTAAATACCACCTTTTAAAATGATATGTTTTTTAGCCACTCTTTAAAAACAACTCTTCTGTATAACAAAATGAATTAAAAAACTAAAATACTTCCTCCGTCCCAATAATCTTGTCCCACTTTCCTTTTTGGGTTGTCCTAATAATCTTGTCCCATTTCCTTTTTAGGTAAATTTTAAGGCTAATTAACTCTCACTTAAACATGATTCTAATTAAACTTACCCCCTCTAAATTACTCTACTCGCCTCTCTCTACCATCTCCCTCATTCTCCCTCTCTAAAGCCGCCGCTCACTTCCCCTCTGCAAATCCACCGACGCCGCCGCTCACTTCCCCTCTGTTCCACCGGTGCCGCCCCCCTCTTCCCCCTCTGTTCCGCCGCCGCCGCCTTCGCCTCCCCCCTTCCCCCTCTGTAAATCCGCTCCCCCATGAATGCTCCGTCGGCGCCGCCCCCCTCTCCCCCCTCTATTCATGGTGCTTCGCCTCTCCTCCTCTGTTCCGCCGCCGTCGCCGCCTCCCTCCTTCCCCCTCTGTAAATCCGTCGAGCACAGATCTAAGCCCTAAACTCCCTCTTCTCTTGCCTCGCCATCAGCTTCCCTTCGCCGTCTCCACCTCTCTCTCCACCTCCGAGCCCTAAATCCCCAAATCCAAACGCCACCCCTTCGATTCCGGCGACTGTACAGCCATAGGGCTGCCGCCGCGCCGCCTTCTCCTGGTTAGCGAAGACGATGGAAAACTTGTTGAATAAATTTGGCTTTTCTGTTCTTGGTTAACGATTTGTTGAAGAAATTCGTTTTTCTGTTCTTGGCTTTTCCAGATTTTGTTCTTGGTTAATGAAGATGAAAAATTTGTTCTTGGTTTTTCTGTTCTTGGTTAGCAAAAATTTGTTGAAAAAATTGTTCTTGGGCTAAAGATTTGATTTTTATTCTTGTTCTTTTGCTTGATTCTTTTCACTGCTCCGGATGGAGAGAGGCGGCGATGAGGCCGGTGGCTGTGCCGACGCCGGGGAGGGAGGTGGCGCAGGTGTGGCTCCGCCGCCTACTGTTGCCGGGAGGAGGTGAAGAAGAAAGAAGATAATTTTCGCCATACTTAATTTCTTCTTTAAACATGTGGGACCTTCTAGTTTAGAACATTAATTTCACACTCCTTAATCTTCGTGCCCAAAAGAAACGGGACAACATTATTGGGACGGAGGGAGTACCATTTACGGTCCCCATCACTTTAATTTCCGCGCAATATGACACGTGCCCACGATCGTGGACACGATGGGCACGATCGTGTCCATCATCATGGGCATAATCGTGTCCACCATCATGGACATGATGAACACCATCGTGCCCACGATCGTGGACACAATGATGGACACGATCGTGTTCACCATCGTGATCATGATCGTGGGCACGATGTGCACGATCGTGTCCACCATCGTGTCCATCATCATGATCGTGGGCACGATCGTGATCATGATCGCGGCACGATCGTGTCTACCATCGTGATCATGATCGTGGGCACGTGTCATATTGCGCGAAAATTAAAATCGTGGGGACCGTAAAGGGTATTTTAGTCTTTTACTTCATTTTGGTATACAAAAGAGTTGTTTTTATAGAGAGGCTAAAAACATATCACTTCTAAAATGTGGTATTTTTTTATAAGTTTCCTCTATTTTTCGCCCTTATAGCCCCTACAACTTAAACATTCTAGGAAAATAAGATAAAGTCCCCATTATTCATGACATCAATGTTAATTTACTTCTTAAATAACCAAAAATTACATATTAATTTGTCTAACTTCCATTCTACAAAAATTCGGGTGTCAACAGACTCACCAATAAAACATGTTTTCTGAACAAGAATGTCAGAAGGATGAAGGTGCAATGCAAAAAACAATTTCTAGCCAGACATCCAAAGCCAAAAAAAACGATGCAAGACAAAATTAAATAAATTTGCAAAGAATAGTTAAGGTCATATATTCATAATAATAATAAGAAATAGTGGCCAAAAATTTAAAATATTTGATAGGATTGGCTGGGTAATTAAATAATGGGTTAATAGTAGGACCGTAAACAAACCAAACCGCTCGCGAACTATTCAAAGCTCGACTCGAAAAAAGCTCGTTCAAGTTCGTTTAGAGAAGCTCGTAAAATAAACAAACCAAGCTTGAGCTTAGTAGTATTCGGCTCGTTAGCTCGTGAACATGTTCGTCAAGTGATTCAACTTGAAAAATATAAATTATTAGTAGACATAACTTATATTTATCCACTAAAATTAATAATAATTGTATTAAATCTTTAATTAATTTTATTTGTTATAAGAAAATAATTAATATATTTATTATTTTAAATAAAATAATTTATTTTTAAAATAAAATAATCAATATTTTGAATATAAATATAAATTTAGAAAGTTCGTATAGGCTCGTGAGCCTCAAAGTATTCGGTAAGTAAAGTTCGGGATTCGATTCGATACTTAACAAACAAAACTTGAGCATACCACTATTCGGTTCGGCTCGGTTCGATTACACCTCTAGTTAATAGTGTTTTATATTCCAAACTTTTAGCATTTTCCATAAAATGTCCCGAACTTTTATTTTCTCCTTAAAAACCTTGAACTTTCAGTTTTTTCTACAAAATGTCCCATTATACAAAATTCGGTGACAAAAAAATGAATTATCTAGCCGAAAGAAATATTTTGGGGACCGCCATTATTGAAAAATCATATTGGGAACCACCATTGTTGAAAAATGCTAAATGTTCGAGGTTTTTTTATCATCTTTCTGTCATCGAATTTTGTATAACGGAACATTTTATGGAAAAATTGAAAGTTCAGGAATTTTTAGGAGAAAATGAAAATTCGAGACATTTTGTAGAAAACGCTTAAAATTCGAGACATAAAACACTATTAACCCTTAAATAATTCACCCAACTTGTTTGATAACTCATTTGGATAATTAAATGTGGGCCGGATTACCAATCAAGATCTTAATTATGCAAATTAAACACTCAGAGATTTCAAAATATAAATTGAAGCGAAGGGCAAAGAGAGAAGAAGCAAAAATAGTGGCATGAGACATGAACGAGTTGAAAGTTAGACACAAGAAATCCCTCAGACTTCCACATAAGCTTTACAAACAGCAGAAGCGCAACTGCTTTTACTCTCAAAACTTGCACAGCTTCTGCTATCGAAAATATACACTCTTTGTGGATGGAGAGACCTCTAAAAAAAGATTCAACTCCATTAAATGGTGATGCTTCTTCCACAGACAAAGGGGAAGCTGGGGGGGGTAAAATGGGAATCTATAATGTAGCAGCAGAAGCAGAGCTAGCCGTTGTTGGCATCAAAACTACTACCTTGCGCGGTTTGGCGCCTCTTTTCTCTCCAGTTCTCGCCCCACATTTTCGCCTCTGCAACAGCTCGTTCCCTGTCGAGGTCGCGGTTCAACATTTTGGCGGTCTCTCTAGGAGAGTCATCCCTCTCGGATCCTCCCTCCACATCCCATTTTCTTCCAGACCCAGCGCCCTCCTCGTTCCTCAGTAGCTTCCCGCCACGTTCGTCTTTGTTGCTATGACCCGGATCGTACGACTGATTTGCTAGGTAAGAGAGGGCCGTTACCACATCACCTATCAAGGGACGAGCAGCAGCCTGTTCCTGGATGCACATGGAAGCCACGGCTAGGGCTTGATAAAGCCCACGGATCGGAAATTTTCCTTGCAGCCTCGGATCTGCCAATTTAGCAAACTTTTTACGGTCGTTAAAAAACGGCCGCACCTGCACGCACCACCCAAAAACATGCTAATTCACTGGGACACCCGAAACTACAGACTCAACATAGAATGGATAAAAGAGTAGCGCATGGGTTTACCCATGCAACGAGGTTCTGTTCGCCCTGAGGTCTGGTGCTGTCAATGGCTTTCCGCCCCGTGATGATCTCTAAGAAGACAACTCCAAAACTGTAAACGTCCGACTTTACTGTCAATTGCCCTGTCATAGCATATTCAGGAGCACAGTAACCATAAGTTCCCATCACCCTGGTGGATACATGTGACTTGTCCCCTGTAGGACCCAGCTTCGCCAGTCCAAAGTCCGAAAGCTTTGGAACAAACCCTTCGCCTAGTAATATGTTGGACGACTTGAAATCTCTATAAATAACAGGAGGATTCGCCTTGTCGTGGAGATGCTCCAATCCTTTAGCCGCACCGGCTGCTATCTTCATTCTTGTGCTCCAATCAAGGGGCTCTTTGTCGGGTGGAAGATCTGAACAATTATACTTAACTTTATTACGATACCAAGAAATGTGGACAAACTGATCTTTCCCAAACTAAATCAGAGCAAAATATTCATCGACGGAAAATATACACGACCTATTTTCACACTTCACTTTTCAGCTTATAACTTCAAAATAACAACAGACAAGAAAATATATGCTGAATTAGACATTCTTAGATAAAACGCGAGGGTAGGATGGGTGTGTATGAATGGAACTGCACTCATGAGGGAAGGGGAGAGACACGAGATGTTTTTTTTTATCTTCATAAAAATAGATATAATTGATAAGGATAGAAAAGATGTAGAGAGCATTTTAGGTAATTTGATAACTGACTAAATATTAACTGTATTTACATATTTCCAGATGCAATCTAAAGAAAGAGAATGGCACATCAAGAAAACAAATTGTCAAACACTTTTCAAGAGCTTATAAGCTCCTAAACAACTTATAAGCTTAGCCAAACAACCCCTAAGTCCCATTTGGAGATAGCAGATCTCTTCATCAATAGTTGCGGAAAATTATAAAAGGTCATGTCATTAAGTATGTATGTGCCTTTATCCAGATCGTGTGTCATTTCAGACAAAACAATAACTTTCTAACAGAGTAATGATAAAAACTGAAAATATAATCTCATATGCAGCAAAAGACTCATGCTTCACAACGTGCAATAGGCATGAGATTTCTGAAAGTTATAGCGAAACAAAATCTGACAAGAATAGCTCCAAGCCTTACCATGGAGGTGATCTTCTAATGATCCCAACGGCATAAATTCATATACCAGAAGCCTCTGATCCCCATCAGCACAATAACCCATCAAATTCACCAAGTGAGGATTGTGGAGAAGGCTGAGCATTAGAACCTCAACGAGAAATTCTCTGTTACCCTGAAGCCCATTTCTATCCAACTGCTTAACAGCAACAACCTGCCAAAGCAAGTATCACCAACAAAAATGAGAACATCATTTAGGACGAGATACCTCTTCAAGGATGGCAAACTAACCAACCCCAATAGTTGAGTGTGACATAATGTAGTTCAGGAATACTCTCACCCACGCCTATATCGCCAACCATAAATTTTACAAACAAAACTCTGATAAATGCACTAACTGTAAAAACGAGATAGGCAACGAAATTGTAGCCATATCTTGTCCAAATTTACACTACATCATACATCAGTGACACCTACACACTTTTGTTAGAAGCTTTGATACACTCAATCTGAGTTAGAAGTATTAGTTTCAGCAGTCTAGCAATGCTAAGAGGCTTACTAGTCCATGAAACACAGACTGCATGCAAGCAATATCCTAACCGTAACCTCTGATCTTTACTTATCTTGAGCAAATGTAACTTGGCTGAGCAGTTTCCTAAATCCTAACTAAATCAGGTAACAGAAGTTAAGATAATGCAACCACAATTCGGCTAAGAAATCAGTGATTGCTAACAACAGCACAGCCTTTGGTGCAATAATTCAAACGTAAGCCTAATGTGCTCCAGCACCTTATGAGAAGATTAAATAATTTGAAATAGTAATTCAAACGTAAGCCTAACGTGCTCCAGCACCTTATGAGAAGATTAAATAATTTGAAATAGTAACGACCTCATTTCAACCTGAAAGTCAAATGCATGACACTATTTTATACCCAGTTTTCTCAGGTTAATTTGAGAGATGATGAGGAATTTTACCTGACCATTATGAAGCCTCCCTTTGTATACACGTCCAAATCCTCCCTCTCCTAGGAAAGACTCTGGCCTGAAGTTATTGGTGGCAGCAGCTAGTTCACGGAAAGTAAATGTTTGCGCAGCAATCTGAGAATCGGGCAAGTCCTTCAGGGCTGATGCCTCCCTCTTAGGGCCAACATTGCTCCTCGACTTCAGCCTATCTCCCCCTGCAAAGTACAATCAAAACCACCATTTATCCATTAGAAGACACACTCAAGGGCCCACAAACAAGCACATCACTAGAGGAAGTTCCAGATTACGCGTGCATTAAAGTCTACAGATTAAAACGAACAATGTCAACTCATAGCAAACAGAGTGTCCTGATTTCTTCTAATTAGGAATCAAAGTATTGAGTCATGGTGACTGATGAAGTACTGAATATCATTTGCAACAGTTACACGATAAGTTTCCTAAAACTTATATCAGATCAAGATAAAAATAAAATAAAAATCACAGTGCCCCTTAAGATCTAATCCAATAAGTAAAAGGACGAGCCAGCCACTATTTTCACTTACTCCTATCAAAGAACTATGGGGTCTACAACAAACCGAATTGGATAACCAATCGATACTAATCATACGAAACCATCATAAATCAAAAACCCAAAGCAAACAGAAATCAACTGTTTATCAACCCAAAGTACAAAGATCAGATCAAACCACATGAAAGCACAAAATTAAATAATAAAAATCGCCAACAATAAAGCCAAAAAAAATGAAGAATTAACACTGAGACTACAAACTAACCAGAAGATAGCTTTGATATATTGGAAGGGATAGCTGTTTGAACTTCATTGTGATCATCCCTATCTTTATTGGGATTGAGCTTCTGCTCTTCTCTTGAATCAAAACAAGGAAAACAGCCCATCTATCTCTCTCAAAGATCAAATCTTCCTTCAACCCTTGTTTTTAACCAAACCAGATTTACACCAACAATAAACTAATTTCTCATTTCTTCAATTCAATCCCACCATAAACACCCCCAAAAATTGAATTGGGTATGGTCTGAATTCAATAAAAATCCAAGCTTTCTATGATCCTTTTCTATAGAACAAAAAGGAAGTAAACATTAACAACAGGGGGCAACAAAGATGAAGAAGACTCAGCACACAGTGCAAGATTTTGAAGTTAAAAAACAAGAAGAAAAATATAAGGAAAAAGGGCCGGAAACAAATTTAGGGGAAGTTGCAGTAATTTAGTTTTGACAGATTGTAGAATCTAATTGACAAAACACCGTGTATTGTGAACAGAGTTTTAGCCGGCTTTGTCTTCGGCTTTTCCTTTCATACACAGTTAGCCAAAACCTCTCTCTCTCTCTCTCACACACACACACACACACACACACCACACGCAGACGCACTAGTGCACATGAATAATACACACTTCTTATTAGTTCTTATATATATATAATATTGATATATGATTTGATATAATTATAGTAATCGTTTATTTTTACGTGTGTGTATCTGTCTGTGTTCACATCCACAATTTCTCCACCTCTGCTTTGACCAAAATAGTTATTACTTACTAAATTCATTCACCTCCCCCATTTATACTGCCCTATATTTTACTATTATTTATTTATTATAAAGAATGAAAGAATAGAATGGATTCTGAATTTACATTTGCATAAATTACGTGATGAGAATCCATCTAATAGTTTGTAATTATTCTATGCATCCGAGGAGGATATTACAGAAAAGTTTACTTAATACTATGTCTAATCAGCCCGGTTTATTTAGCAATATTCGGGCAATTTGGAGAAATTATACAATTCGGTGTCCAAATTCAATATATTTATAATTAATTTTTGTGAAGCGCTAACTTTTTCTTAAGGAAACCCAAATTGAGAGTCTTTTTAACGACATGATATGCTTGTTTAATCACATGTAGCTGTTACAAGTAATCGCGTGTTAACTGTTTATTTTCAGTTTTGGTCTAAAAAAATTGTTTATTTTCAGTTGGCACTTCGCAGTGACATCTTCAAATCTATTTTCAGTCACAATTTTTTTTTCTTTTTAAAACCATTAAGCTATGTGTATTTTTTTTCAGTCACAATTTTTTTCTATTTAAAACCATTAAGCGCTCAAACGAATCAGAAAAGTATTACTGATAAACACTTTGCAATATTTTTTTTAAGAGTGTATTTTCATTAGGTTGTAGATTTATTGTGAAAACCATGAGTAAAATAGTTCTCTTTTTAAATCTTTTATTTTTTTCTCATTTTGTACAAAAAAGAATTTCATCAATTTTTTTTTTCATTCTTTTCACTTTAAGGAAGGGATAGTACTATTCCTTTATTTTTGACCTGATAATATTATCATTTATTGGAGAGAAAAGGAAGACTGAGAAAAAGTGAAATTATCTTTTGTAGAAAATGAGGAAAAAGAAATAAAATATTTGAAAGAGATTTTATCCTTATTTATCATCATAAATTTATAACTATAGTGCTATTTTTATTTCATTAAATTTTACCGGAAAAAAAAAATCTCAAAACCAATCATTATGATTTTTCCCGAGTCAACTGTACAAAGCGGAATAGATTTGAAGTGAATATCACAAAGTTTAATGATATTGAGAATGTAGTTAATTAGTATAATATGTAAAGATATAATTATTTTCATAATACGAAAAAGTATAATTATTTTTATGATAATATATTTATAACTAGTTTTTGAAAATAAATAAATTTATTAATAATTAAAGTAATATAATTTTTTTATGATAATATATTTATGACACTGTTTAAATATTGAATCAACCAAAATGATAAAAGTTATCAAGAATTTTAAGATATCTCAAAGTTCCAATTCATCTAAGCAAATAAAAAATTAATTTTAATTGCTATTTTTATCTATCAAGATTAATCCTTAAAAGTAAATGCTCATAAAGTATATAGATATATGTATAGGTATAGATAAACTTTGTTATCTGTGCAGGTAAACCAAGTGGGTGGAGATGGAAGCCAGACTCTAAAGGCAAGTTCTCGGTCAAAACAGCTTATGAAGTCCTTAGCCACTCAATCGGTATCAATTCTGGGGAGAAAACTGATTCGGAGATTGGAAATATTTGGAAGATTAAAGCTCCTTTCAAAGCAAAGATGATGTCATGGAGAATTTTGAAAGGCAGAGTACCGACCACTGATAACCTCATTCGAAGACAAATTCCAATTTCACCACCGGATGCCGTCTGTGCTCTTTGTAAGTCACAGGAAGAGAATATTGACCTTTTGTTCTTCGCGTGTAAGAAGACTTACGAGGTTTGGTTTTCATTCTTTCATGGCTTGGAAAACAAGCGGTCCTTCATTGCAAGCCTAGAGATCACTTCACCGCCTTCAAAAACATTGGACAGAAAGGAGATGCTACCATCCTCGCAAGCATTTGGACATGTGTTGTCTGGTGTATTTGGAAAGCGAGAAACGAATGTAAGTTTAATAATGGAAGCTGGTGCAAAGATAAGATCGTGACCGAGATTATTGCGAGAGTTTGGGGATGGAAAAATGCATACAAAATTCTGTGCACTACATCCGATTTCAAATCGTGGTCCATGGGAGATCAGATCCTTTCCTGATCCCTTGCCTCGTGTTTCTTCAAGTTCTTGGCTTGGAGTTTTTTGATTCTCAGGAATTGTACTAGTTGTCTGCTGTTTTCTGGTTCATTGATGATGTTCTTTGTAGGCATTACTGGTGCCGTTGGTTTTTGAGCTATAAAAGTTTTTTCTTATAAAAAAAAAAGATAAACTTTGTTATATCTAAAAATATACTCCATCCGTCCCAATATTCAAGTCCCGTATTCCTTTTTGGGCTGTCCCATGTAACAAGTCCTCTTTCCTTTTCTGGCATTAATTAGGGGTTGATTAGTTGATTTAATTAATGTGTTAATACTTTCCACCCCCAATTTCACCCCCACCCCCTCTGCTCGCTCTCTCTCTCTCTCTCTAGTCTTCCTCCCACCGGCCGCCGCCCTCTTTCTCCTGCCGCCGCCACCACCAACCTCGCGCCTCCACCGCGACGCCAATCTCCCCCTCTTCTCACCGTCCCCCTGAATCCGGTGAGCTTTCCCCCTTTTCTCCTTGTCTGGTTCTTTCTCTCCCTTCACCTAACACCACTTCCCCTTTCTCCTAGAAACCCTTAACTCCACCGGCGCCGCCTCCCTCCTTTCCCCTCTCTCTCTCTTCGCCTTTTCTCTCTGAAACAAGGCTCGCCGCCGGCCTTCCTTCCCCTACGACCGCCGCCCGTCTTCCTTCCCCAATTCCAGAGCCGCCTCCGCCACCATCCTCCTGAGCCGCTTCCACCTTCCTCCTGCTCCGCCTCCTCGCGCCTCCGCAGGCTCCAACGCCGCCTCTGCCGCTTCCTCCGCTGCCCTCTGCCTCCTTCCACCGCCAGGCACCTCCGGCGCCTCGCGCCTTCGCCACCATCTTCCTGCGCCGCCTCCACCATCCTCTTGCTCGCCCAAAACGATTAGGGCTCGCCTCCACCCTTTCAATTATTTTTGTTGTTTTAATTTCAGAAATTGAAAGATTTCCATTTTTTGATTTCTCTGTGGTGGTGTTTTGGTGTTCCGGCTCAGAAATTGAAATTAAGGCCCAGTGTTTTGGTGATTTCCGTTTTTTGATTTCCAGTGTTTTGGTGATTTCCGTTTTTTGATTTCAAGGCGCCTCCGTTTTTTGATTTCCGTTCACTGTTCTGGCGGTGGTGCGGTGGTGCACAGGCGGTGGTGCGGTGGTCCGGTGGTGCACAGGCGGTGGTGCGGTGGTTCAGAAATTGTGGTGGTGCACAGGCGGTGGTGCGGCAGGGAGTAATTAAGTGGGAATAAGGGGACTTGATTTAACTCTTAATTTTAGTCTCCTAAATACCCGTGCCCAAAAGAAAGGGGACTTCATTAACGGGACGGAGGGAGTAACAAATTTTGTAATACAACTTTCGATATGACTAAAATTATATCGTCAATTTTGTTGGTGCTAATTAATGCACACATTATTTTAAAAGCGTGTAGATTTAGTGTTTGTTTTTCTTTTTTGAACTAGCACCACTTTTCATCAATGCACTTTGTATAAATTTACATTTACGACAATTCGATCGCGGGGATCGTCTATATTGCCATTACAAGCTCATACATTTTATTGTTGTGCTTTATGTTATCTGGTGAATGTTGCTTAGTGCTCAATTAATGTTATAATTAAGGCTGGGTTAATGTCTTAAACTCTTAGGTTGCGTTTACTTTGATGAATAAATTTATCAATGGAAAAAGATGGATAACAAAAATTTATGCAAGTCTCTTTTCTTTTCCAACATTTGACACAAAAGCATTTTTCCTTCCTTATTTTCACTTCAAGCGTGGATAATAGTATCCCTCCATTTTTGGCGTGATAATATTATCCACCCTTGAAGTGAAAATAAGGAAGAAAAAATACTCTTGTGTCAAATGTTGAAAAAGAAAGGAGACATTTGAAAGCATAAATTCTTGTTATCCATCATTTTCCATGGATAAATTTATCCATCAAAGTAAACGCAGCCTTAATGTTCAAAGTTATCTCAAAACTTATACTTCCTCTGTCCCAATATTATTGGCCACATTTCCTTTTTAATGTGTCCCATTATTCTTGACTATTTTCTAAAATAAGGATAAATTAAACTTAATTAAAGACCTTAATTAACTCACTAAATAAACCCTAATTATACCATACTTAAACCTATTTTTTGGCATCATTTCTTTTCAACCTAGGCGCAACCCTTCGTCTCTCATACAACCGAAATTAGTGAATATTGGTGACTTCATACAGCTGAAAAAAAGAAAAAAAAAAATGAAACAACCGAAAAAAACAAAAAAAGTGAAATATATTTAAAGTCAAATGAGATTAACAAATTAATTAAATGCCTCTAATTATATGGGGACCACACTTATCTCTACTAACTATCCATTTTTTAATCTCCGTGTCAAAAAGAATGTGGCCAACAATATTGGGACGGAGGGAGTAGTAATTTTCCCTTCAAAAAAACTTATAATAATTTTTATTAATTTATCTCAATATTTGAAACTCGTTAATTTTATCCTTTTTTTCTTTTCTTTTTTTTGATGGAAAAAAACAGCAACTTCATTACTAAACAGTAGAAAAGTTTGGCAAATTATGCCAGCCAATAGCCGAAACAGAAGCAAAATGAGAACTTAAAACAAACTTTGCTAATCTATCTGCTAAAGCATTTTCTTCCTGAGCTGTCCAGCTAAAAACAATGTGCTGGAAATTCGAAGCTGCTGAATGGATACTCTGAAGCGTTCTTCCAAGATAGGAAAGATCAGATTCATGTTTACTTAAAATCCAATAGAGTGTTTGACAATCCATCTCAATAATCACGTCCAAGAAACCTCTTTCTCTACAAAGGTTAATCCCTCCAACACCGCCATAGCCTTCGCCTCCACTGGTAAGAATTCTCCCTGTCTGAATCCATATCGACTTTCCAAAATCTCACGATCTTTATCTTTCAAAATAGTACCAAAGCCAATACCAGATGTGGGATCAACAGCCGCATCGCACCAAATTTAACCTGTCCCTGCCTCGTACATTCCAAACTAGACGGCTTCCATTGAATCGGGGGATCATAGATTCTTTCCGACCAAGTAGTTCGCTGGGCAATAAGCAAACAATCAATATGGGAAAACTCATTTCCTTGAAACAGAAGCATGTTGCGCGCATACCAAATAGCCCAAGCAAGATTCGCAAAGGTTTCATGAAACTCTTTATTCGGATTACACCGGATAAAATCGAACCAACGAGATATATCACAAGGTTGCTCTTGATTATGGATGGAAAGGAGAAGAGGGGAAACTTCGCATAAGAAAGCCGTCCACTTACAATCCCGAATGGCATGTTCCAGTGTTTCAACTTCTTCACCGCATCTCCGACAAAGAAAGTCAACGTCAATAGAACGATTCCTCAAACCGTTAGTAGTCGGGAGTGCTCTCGCCAAACATTTCCATAAAAATAATTTAACCTTGGGCATAACATGAAGGCCCAAAATCCATTTCCAAAGAGGAGAGTCGTCTGCCGAAGAAGAAGCTTCTTCCTCTCGCCTGTGAATAGCTTAAGCCAAGTGGTACCCCCGACTTGACCGAATAGATATTGCCTTTACCGTGCGGCCAAAAACATCTGTCCCGAGCAGTAGGTCAGGAACCAACGTGGTCGAGAGCTTCCAAACATCCTGAGCAGGAAGGATATCCGCCACCTTTCCCAAATCCCAAGCAAAAGCATTATCCAGCAGAAGAGTGTTAGGTCTTGCATCTTCCATTCCTCTGGGAACTCTACCAGCCGAAAAATCGTCTTTCCCATCGGGTAACCATGCATCAATGCCCATACGGATTCTGGCCCCGTCTCCTAGTCGCCAAGCAATTCCCGCTGCCAGCAAGTCTCTTCCCAGTACTAGTAGGCCAGTCCAAGTAAAAGATGGATCATGGGCTCTACTAGCTAGGAAAATGTCCGACCTTGGAAAATACCTTACTTTCAATGAACGCGCCAATAAAGAAGCTTCATTTTGAGTTATGCGCCAAACCTGTTTCGCCAACATGGCCTGATTAAAGCGATGCAGATCACGAAACCCCAGACCACCCATACTCTTAGCTACACATAACTTTTTCCAGCTCCTGTAATGGATTCTTCTTTCCTCTCGTTTCTGACCCCAAAAAAAGCTTGCTGCCACACTATTCAACCTTTAACAAATTTGTTCCGGTACAGCGAAACAACTTATTAGATAAGAATTAATAGACTGGAGCACTACTTTGATAAGAACCATTTTACCAGCCCCAGAAAGAAAGCGTCGTTTCCAATCTTTTGATTTTTTCTGGTCCGATCCACCAACATATGAAATATCTTCGATTTAGCTCGCCCCACATAACTAGGGATACCCAAATAAGACCCTCTATGTCCTTAGCATTGGACGTCGAGTAAACCAGCTAATAAAATATTCATGTCCGCTGTCACCCCACCACTAAAGGAAATTGTGGACTTCTCAAGATTAAACTTTTGGCCAGAAACCTCTTCATACTTCAGCATAATGTCACTAATAACCCCAATCTCAGTAGAGTTCGCCCGCCCAAACACAATACAGTTATCAGCAAAAAGTAAATGGCTGATTCTAGAAGCAGACCGGCAAATTCTCGCTCCATGAATCATCTCTCGATTTTCAGCCTTGCGGAGTAGTCCAGAAAGAGCTTCAGCGCAAAATAGGAAAAGGAAAGGCGACAGGGGGTCGCCTTGGCACAATCCCCGTGTAGGCTCAAACTCAGCACTTGGAAAGCCATTCACCAGAACATGGAAAGAAACAGAGGTAACACAGCGCATAATAAGATCAACAAAAGAGGGACAAAACCTAAGACGACGCATCATAGCTTATAACATGGATATGGTGGTACAAAAGCGCATATCATAGGTACATTGATAATGATGAATTGGTTAATCATTTAATAAATGTGAGCATGCCAAAATTGATCAATCTAGTTTTACTATGGTCCATTGTACGTAGTTAAGTTTTCCTTGGCACTCATATATAGGGCTAACAATCTAATTAATTTCCTTTGAGGTTAATCTAAATTCAATATATCATTCATTCTCAGTTTGGTTGGAAACTTGTTCGAATATCAAAGTCCGTCGGAATGTGAACGAGTTGGAAATTACTCAATTCGAATATCAAGTAATATTGTCTTACAAAATAGAGTTGGATTCTTACCTTAACCATTTTATCCAATCGTGATTTTCCTTAAACGAAATAAGCTACTACAAAATAAATATAGTTGATTACATGCCAAGTAAAATCAACCAAAAGTAACTCGATTAATATGTTTCCTAGTTGTTTTTGACCTGTTGAGTGGTGGATACAACATGCATGGTCTCAACCATGGATTTTTTGTGGTATATATTGATTTCACTTAATTTTTAGGATTCTCGTTTGAACCTTTATAGAGTAAAAAAAAAATTAATTAATGAGAACTCTTGAATAAATTAAGAATGAAGAATTATTTTCAATCATTCAATTATGAAAATTTACGATGATTTCATCATCTTGATGAATGAATGAAATATTTGGATTCAAATTTTGAAGGAAGCGATTTTTTTAATACATTAAATTTGAAAGGAAATTAATATTAATTTTATAAGCAAATATATTATTGTCACATTTAAAAATATATATACACGCGTTTACTTTTACAACATTGTTTGGCCAACATGATAGATAGGCTCTTACATTTTCTTTGTTGACAGAGATTGTCGAATTAGGTTGGAGAATGTAATCCATACAACGTGCAGTGCTTCTATCATTTAATTAATCTGGAATTCGAATAGTAATTCACAATCAAACAGTGGAGACGGCAAAATAGCCCTCTGTCTCACTGCATTCCAATCCTGCGCATTTTCTTTTTTCTTTTTACATTATTTTGAAGATTTTTATATTAATATAGCGCTAAATATAATGCAATTAGTATACGTCCATTCGTGCTATGCACGACGGACATCGAAATTAAACGGTAAATTTAAATAAATAAAAATAATAAAAAAAATTAAAATATAAACAAATACAAAATATGTTTTAAAAATAAATATAAAATTCACATTAATTACTCAATAAAATTCTGATAATTATAGTTATTAAATAAATTTAAAATTTATTTGATAATGAAATTTGCATTATGCATATTATTATATAATATTATTCATCATAATAAATATTTTTATACATAAATATAAATAAAAAGTTATTAAATTTTTAATGAAGAAAATGAAAATAAAATATTTTAAGATATTTCATAGTTTATTCATTTTAAATTCATTTTTGATGATTTTTATACTATATTAAATTTAAGATACATATTGATTGTTTTTTCATGATCAAATTTGATGACGTTTTGAAAATAATTACAATATAAAAAAGTAAAAAGAAAAAAAAATGTGAAAAAATTGGTGGAAGAAGAGAGGGAAAAAACTCCTCTTTTATATGTTATATAGATATTGCAGTTTACGCTATATTATTATTATTATTATTATTATTATTATTATTATTATTATTATTATTATTATTATTATTATTATTATTATTATTATTATTATTATTATTATTATTATTATTATTATTATTAATTCAATCTGTTATAATTAAGAATAAATTAATTAAAATGGTATCTTATAAAATATTCCTTTTTTATGTATAACTAGTACATTCTCTCGTGCGATGCACGGATCACCTTATATTTATTAATTTTTATATTTTAAATTATGCCAAAATGCCATTATTGAGTTAGATTAATGGTAACAAAAAAAAATTATGTTAATTTAAATATTTGTGTTTCATTTAAAATTGTGTATGATAACAATATTATCAACTTAATGTGTATAATATTAAATTTAATGAGCATTGTATAATAAAAATTAAATACATATAATAATAAAAATAATTAAATTTATAGATTGTAAAGAAAATGATTTAAATCAATCTCATTTTGAATAAAATAACACTAAACCATCAATATAACTAAATTAATAGTCCTCATTTAATATAACAATTTTGGGCTCTTAAAAGTTCAAAGTGTATTGTTTGAGTCAATGTTGACTTCGATGATGTTAGGCTGAATGTTGATAACATTCTGCTGTCAACATTTATGGGAATCAACCAATATTTCGGAGTCTGTCTTGAAGCTGAAATTTGACTCTCCATTTGTAGTTGTACATAATTAATATTTACATTCCTTTCACGTTTTATTATTCTTTAGTTGTAGTTGGTCACATTGTTAATAAGTGAAATGGTGGTTAATATGGTTCAAAGTAGTGGAAAATTTGTTTCTATTTTTCAGGAGTACCCATTTTTGAGAGGCCTTTATTGATGGAAACTATTTACTCGTGTCGCGGATTTGCGACCACGAATTGGGGTCATTGAATGAAAATCAGAGTTTGGTGTTGAACTTTTGGTTCCTAAATGTATGTTGTTGGTGTAGGAGATTGTGGAGACGGAGGAAGACGTGGAGGTGGTGGCGACGATGGTAGTGGATGAGGCGATGGAGATGGAGGCCTGCCGACGGCCCTTCACCGAAGGAGCTGCGGCGGCAGAGCTTGAGAGAGGGAGAGACAGTGATAGGCGGTTGTTTAAAAAAAAAGACTAACGATGTTAACGTCCGTTAAGTGGCAGGGGGGAATTTGGCGGGATTTTGCCACGTTGAGGTAGTAAACAGCTATAACCCTGACTATAGGGTCCTGTACGCGATAGGGACACCATCGATAAGGGGAATTTGATACTTAACCCTATACATATAGAGAGAGAGAAAGAGAGAGAAAAAAAGTTCAATTGAGATTTCTAAATATTTGTAGAATTGAGATTAGATCTTGTCCATCTATTTTATGTAATCTAATGGCTATCAATTTTGCTGATTTTTTTTGACGAACATGTATATAATTTTGATGAACACGACATATTTTATTTAATATGTTCACTCTAGGATTCGAACTCGTGTTCATCAAAATTATTGATTTGTTCAACGTTTCGCAATTTCGCAAAATATTTAGAAATCTCAATTGAACCTAACCCTACATATATATAGGGAATGGTTCTAATGAGATTCCTCATATATATATGGTGAAATATTATAGATTGAGTGATTTGTAGGTGTTGATTTAATGTATCATATGATTGATATTATTATTCAACACTATATACTGTCTTATTTATTATTCTCACTTGTCTCGAAAATAAAAGCAACTCTTAAAATATAAAATAAGAACTAATTTTAGCCTTTAGATCATCAAGATCGATCTACGGTTGATTCATCACCTTATTAGATGAATTCATGGTCTTGAGTTCGAATCTCATAGGTGGTGAAATTTTTATTTTTCGCAATTCATACATGTTCTACATAAATTTATACATTTATACGAACAAACTACAAACCGCTTGCACTTAACTTATAAAATAATTGCACTTCACTTATAAAGTATCTGTACTTTAGTGGTCTTGGGTTCGAATCCCAAAGAAGCACAAGTACAGTGCAATTTATTATTACGAAAATGCAGATACTTTATACGTTAAGTGCAGTAACTTTGTAGGTTAAGTGCAAGATTTTTGTTTTTACATTAATTGAGTTTGCACTGGAACTCAACCATGTATATATATATATATATATATATATATATATATATATATATATATATATTATTTGCAAAATTTAAAAGTAAAATCAAATTTGTAAAATGAATATAATTTTTTATTAACTTTTCAAATACTCATAATATGCATGTCTATTATGTAGAGTATAAAAGTGTATAGGAGGAAATACGATGCTATCGGAATGTGAAACTAATCCTAGTGGTTGCCGGACTTGACATCTCAAGCGACATGTGACATCCATTACCTTAATCGGTAAATTTTGGGGCAGGGCTAGCCTACGGAAGGCCCGGTGCGAAATTTAAAATCGGGCCCTTTTCATAGCTAAAAATGTATCAAAAATATAAAACAAAAAAATATATATTACCGAGCGATAGTTTTTATTATTGTTATTATTTTATTACACAATAATCATGTAAAAACTAAAACATTTACTTGAGAAGTGTTGCTCTCCTTGTAAATTTTGAAACAAAATCACTAATAACACTTTGATCATCAATTTCACACGCCACTTAATGAAGAAAAAGAGCCCCAAAGCAATAAAAATGGAAAATTATAACTAAACAAAATCACTAATAACACTTTCATCATCAATTTCACACACCACTTAATGAAGGAAAAGGGCCCCAAAGCAATAAAAATGTAAAATTGTAACTCTCAAGAATCGAACCTACATCAACAAGATTCCACATAACTTGAAGAGAGCATCTTTCCACTGAACTAGTTAATAAAATTATTTATTTTTCAATTATTTTAGTATATATAAATATATAGACCTATATATAATCGGGGGCCCTCAAGTTTTTGGGGCCCTGTGCGGTCGCCCACCCCGCACACCCTCAGAACTGGGTAAATTTAATGTCCCGTACGTCACACATGTGGAATAATTCATAATCCTAATTAGTTTAGTTAGAGTTGTACTTTCTAATTACTACCAACACGATCACAATAATTCCGAATTTTGGTGAGACTATTGGATATAATTATGTCTTGGAATGTTGACTTTATTTATTCCAAAATCGATTCATCTTCGCTGAAAGAGGAAGCCTTTTTTGGGATGGTGGAGCTGGAATATTTTTTTCGAGGAAGATATAAAGAAGAAAATAGAAAAGGCATCAAATATTTTACAAGTATATATATTCTCCGTATGAATCCTTTTTTTTAATTAAGTATAAATGTGAGAAATATTCTATCGATATTAAATAATTTTTTAATTTCCTTTTACTTTGTCTCCAACAATCCATGTTGCAAAAAACACTTTACATCACATGGTTCATGTTAGGGAGGGAGTAGATGAAACTGCCCTTTTTTTAAGTTAGAAGAAACAGCCATGCATTTTGGTTGTTGTAACATTATGATGCACTTAAATTAAATTCATCCCAACATTCATATTGGAATCCGTGGACTGCAACTCTAATAACTGCCTTAATTTGTCTAGCAAAAATTTGTGTATAGTATATTAGTATGATTTGAATTTACAGTGCATTCATTTTAATTAAATTTTATTAATTATCAAGTACTATAATTTATTAATTAATTTTTTTAAAATTTATTAATCATAAAAAAGCATAAACTATTATGGCCACAAATTTAAGGCAATAGTATATAATTTGTTCATTCTATCACGTTAGAGTGTTTAAATTATACTCCCTCCGTCCATGAAAGAACTTCCTAGGAGGGAGTGACACGGATTTTAAGAAAAATGTTGTTGAGTGTATTGAGAGTAGAGAAAAAGCTGTTGAATGTATTGTGAGTGGTGAAAAAGTGTTATAATTAATATCGGGAGTTGTGAAAAGTGAAAAGTAAGTAATTATAAGTGGTGGGGTATAGTCCAAAAATAGGTAGGAAGTTTTTTTGTGGACGTCCCAAAAAGGAAAGATATGAAGTTCTTTCGTGGACGGATGAAGTATTTTTCAAAAAACCTTGCACAAATATCTTTAACATCATTTTGATAACATAATTCACCTTTTCTAAACTTTGCAAATACAAGCAATCTTCCTACATATCTTTGAACAAATAGTTAATTCTTCCTTATCATCAACCAACATATATAAGAAAGAATTCGGAACACAATCCAATATATGCAATAAAAGATTCTTGTGGTTCCCAAAATTGTAAAGCAAATATAGCCTAGGAAAGTGGGCAAGAGCTTAGGAAGAAGAAGAAGAAGAGGGCAGTTGCAAATGTTTCCAAACATAGATTTGAGTTTGAGAGGTGTTAGGCATATTAGTTAGCATTGATGTTGGTACCAAAGCGTACGGCACCAAATGTGGTGGGAATTTTGCAAATTGCATCAATTTTGTATTTATACAAGTGGCCCTTGTCCTTTTCCAATCATGGAGATCAAAGTGGTCCACTTAAAGCCCCTCATCAATTTCTGTAAATTCACAAAATATATAAAAATAAAATAAAAAATGATGTATTTGAAGTTATGGAGGGGTAGATCATGTTCACCGTGTGATATAAATGAATCATCTATTTAGTGTCTCTATTCTTGATTTAGCTTCGAGTTTTAGGGTCATACCGTTTGCCTTTATGGCTAAAAAAATTACAAGAAAGTTATAAGTTGATGAGGTTCTCCCCTGTTTTTGGTTTTTCATTTCTTGAGGGGCTCCCATTTGTTTTTTTTTTTTTTTTTAAGAAACAGAAAATTTTCATTTCACAGTCAAACAATCATACATTGGTTTAAACGAAGCGCTGAATACAGTGACGTAGCCAGACTTTTTAGCTAGGGGGGGGCCAAATACTCTCTTCGTCCCAACTAATTTAATCAATATTCATTTTTGGACCATCCCAGCTAAATTTATTTCAATTTTCTAATATGGAATAAATATAAGCAAAAAACATCTAATCACTTATTCATTTTATTACCAAATACACTAATTTTGATGGAAAACAAAGAAAAAATACATTTTCATCCATTTTCCACCATTTTCACATGTTTATTATGATGGAAAATTTTCTCTGGCCAGTGTGAAATATTTTATCGGGCATCCCCTTTTCACTCATTTTCTATCCAATATTAGATAATATTATTCTAAGATATGAGTGTGAAAATATTTTTCAACATTTTATCATCTTTTCATCTCTAGCAAAACATATGATTAAAAAAAGGAGAAAAATATTTTCTCACCTTTTCTTATCTATCATTTTTCAATAAATTTTTTTCAACCAAAGTAAACACACCCTTAAAACACTAGTTTTACAATCGTTCAATAGCTTATCTCCTACACGTAGAGAAAAACTGGGATTATTACTAAAATAAGAATATTTATGTATTTATTTAATATTAAATATAAAATTACTAAAATACCCCTAGTGTTTTTTGAAATTTCCAGGGGGGCCCAGTGCCCCCCCTCTGGCTACGTCAATGGCTGAATATGATGAGGTACAATATCGATAAAAAGACTGCTTGGACCTCTTGCCATATGATGGGCTGCTTGATTAAAGTTTCTCTTTATATGACAGAAGGAGATCGAGTGTGTTGCTCTTGCCAACTGAAGAATATCCTCAACCATAATGGACTCAAATTCCCCGATACTCGCCTGACCATTGGGGGATTTCATGAGGGTCTCATTATCATTCCCAACAATAATAAGATCAAAACCATGCTCCAAAACAATTGTTAATGCGTACTTGATTCCAACGTCTTCTTCTTGTCTCCTTGCGACCTGCCAAAAGAACTCGTCCTTCATTGTTCCGCAACACAAAGCCCACGCCAATACTTGTTGGGGAGAGGACCTGAATGTCAGTATCAAGCTGGCTGGAGCTGGAAGGACGCAGCGGGGGGAAAATTCTCAACTAAAGCGGCCTATGAGGAGTGCGCAAAGGCGGAAGGTGATCATTTTGGGAGACACATTGAAGCTAGCGCACAACTGTGGACGGCACCGGCCCCTAACAAAGCCAGAGTGACAGCTTGGAGAAGCATTTGTAACAGGCTGCCAACATGCGAAAACCTTCTCAAAAGGAATGTCCTCATCCCAGCCGAAGAACAGTGGTGCAATGCGTGTGTGTGGAGGGAGGAAACAACTGAACATTCTTTTCTCCATTGTCCGAAAGTCGACCGCGTGTGGGACAAAATCAATCAATGGATCGGAATGAAAACGGCTAAACCACAAAAAGTCGAACATCATTTCATGTCTTTCATTGGAGGAGGAAGAGGTAAGAGAAACAAGAACTTCCTTAAAGCTCTTTGGATCGGGACTGTTTGGCTGATCTGGAAGTATAGGAATGAGAGTAGGTTTGACAACAAGAATTGGGAGGTGTCCAATCTTGTTAATGAGGTCAAAGGGAGGCTTTGGAGCTGGAACAAAATCTTCCATGTGGTCGATTCCAATGTTCCTTTTACCTTGTGGTGCTCTAACGAGTACGCACCACTTGTTTGATGTTTTTGGTACTCCTGGTACCGCCCCAGTTTTTTAATAGATTTTTAATTGATCAAAAAAAAAGTATCAAGCTTAAACCAATGAACAGGGAAATGAGACCACACTTTTGGGTCGACCATTGATGACTTATTCTCTGAGGGGCTTCCCTTTGTAAGTTATACCAAAATTGAGTATGAGATATACCTTGTCCCTTATCGTGATTTAAACTTTTGTCTTCTAGTAGATTCACATGGGTGAAATAAAATATTTAAAATAATTATATTATGTTCGGATTTTGGGCTGAGATAGATGGAAAATATTATTTTCAAAATAATAAAAATAAATAATATTCACACGCTTACACGATGCAGGAAACTAGCCTTTAGATCAATTTAAAACCCTTTAGTACGTAGGTGTACATTAGATCAATTTTAGACCCTTTAGTATGTAGGTGTACATTAGAGAAATTTTAACTAATGCATACTCATAGGATGCAGAAACTAGCGTGTAGGTGTGCATTAGGCCAGTTTTAATTAATGCATGCTCACACGCTTACACGATGCAAGAACTAGCGTGTAAGAGTACATTAGATCAATTTTAACTAATACACGCTCGCACGACCTAACGCGCGAGTGTATAACCTTGTAAAGATAAACACAAACTACAAAAACATCAACAACAACGATGATGCAAAAAAGGCGAATGTAGGGGTTAAGAACCAGGCCATGGTGGCCGGATTGGGGAAGACTATGAAGCCGATGGTAGAGGAGTCGGGTCTGGGGAAGACAATGAAGTGAGAGGTTAATTACGGGTTGGGGAAGATGAATTGATTAAGGTGAGTTAGGGAAGACGATGAAGTTTGGAGAAGGGGGATTGGGGAAGATGAATTGATTGAGCTGGGGGGATTATTTTAATAAAAAATTTATATTTTGTCATATACTATTTATTAAGGGTGTGTTCTCTTTTATTGTAAATTTATAATAAAAAAGATGAATCAATAAGGGTGAAATTCTGTTTTATAGGAAATGAGGGAAAATAAAAATAGAATTTAGTGGGTGATGTCTTTTTATCCCTTAATTTCTCATGATAAATTTATAATAAAAAAGAACACATCCTAAGGACAAATATATATTTTTAGATGAAAAGTGGAGTATTTGTTTTTTTTATCAAAAAATGAGTATTTTTTTATGATTAATTAGCTCTTTTTTCTAGCTTTCCTAAATATTATTTTATTATATTATATTTAACTTTTAGGAGATTTCAAAAATAGTTAGTCTCAGAAGTTCAGTGTAAATTCTAGTTTAATATTCGAACTATTGATGTTTTAACATAAACGTTCGAATTATACATGTTTAGTTACAATTTAAATACTTGAGTTGTTGATCTTTTAACGAAAATATATAACAATTATACACTTGCGACAAAAAAAAAAAAAAACTGAACTATCACAAAATTGACAAGAATGTTTTCTGTCCGTGAAAAATTACATGACTCGTTAGAAATTATTGTTATTAAAAAAAAAAAAAAAAAAAGGTGGCAAGCTGTTGCTTTGATGATAGCTTAATTTTCAATATATTTGTGTTAAGATTTATGTAGACGCGTGACGTGATGTTTTACGTGACCATAAATTGAATTTTGGGATATTTATGTTTAGTTTTGTGATAATTCAGACTCCCTGCGTCATCAAAGAAGGAGTATTATATTGTAGAATTTTCTTTTATTTCCCTTTTTAAGTATCATATTATGAAAATTTAAAATAAAATTAAAAAAAAAAGTCTACCCATATCTTTAGTATTAGTATTAAATGTATTGTCTTCACTTCTTCGGTTCTTCCCCACCTCATCTTAAAGTTACGAAATATAATTAAAGATATACGTGTAAAATTATACTCTTTCTTGATATATGTAATTTTGTGTCATATGACACTTATTTAAAGATAAACAATATATTTAATTATAATTATATATAGTTTGAGACATTTTAATAAAAAAAATTAAATTTTGAATATTAAATTGTACTTACATATAACTTGTTGAATTTCAACGGAAAATCACTTTATATTGGAATTTATAATTAAAAATTATAAAATAACTTCATACTTGTGTAGTTGTGTTAGGTTTACCTATCTAGAATTGTTGGTCGTGGTAAAGTATGACAATGAAGCAAAATGATGAGGATAGTACATTCCATCCACCTAAATCTCCCTCAAATATATTTACTCGCGTACCAATCTCAAACACAATAAAAAAAAAAATAGTTTTAACTCGTTCTACGCTCAAACACGTAGAACAATGCTCAACTTTACATGAACATATTTGAAAGTTTAAATATGATTTGTTACAATAATAAGATATCCGTCGCAATAACAACCCGAAGTAAAGTATTAATAATAAATATAATAAATAACAAAAGATTAAAAATTAAAGAAATATTAATATAGGCACATGACTAATGTTTGGGTCTTTTTTGAAATTATTTTACTACTCATTCTCGTCTCAAACTCATATAGTACTAGCCACTTATTATTACTCAAGTCCCTTGAAATTTTAAAAATATTTAGTTAGTTAAATATACATTGTTACAGTAATTAGTTATATTTCTCAAGCTCGTATAGTAATACCCTTGGCAATCTCTGAACTTATTTGAAATAAGATGTTATAATGATTAGTTAATTGTCTTAATATAATTCCAACATTACATAATAACTATTAATAATAAATACTAGTATATATATATATATATATATATATATATATATATAGGGTCAAGTTAAACAGAGAATTATTATATATTTCATTTTGAACAAGTCTATACATTTTACGAACAAATCAACATAACTAACGAACAGACGTATTTAGTAAAAAAAGAGAAAAACTCGCCACCAGCAGGATTCGAACCCGGGGCAAATTGCTGTTCATGCGGTACATTGATTTGTTCGTAAAAATTGTAGATCTGTTCGTTTTTATTTCACGAATTCTCTATTCTCTAAATATTTAGCATTCTCTGTTTAACTTTTCTCTATATATATATATATATATATATATATATATATATATATATATAGGGAGAGGTTCAAATAAGAACCACTAATAAAATAAGAACGGAGAACCATTTTAAGCCATTCGATCATCAAGATCTACGGTGGATGCATCATCTTGGTGGATGGATGCAGGTGCTGGGTTCGAATCCTGAAGGGAGCAAATAAATTATTTTTTTCGGATGCATTAAATTTAATAGCGGATGCATTAATTTGTATAGCAGATGCAGTAATTTTATTGGTTCTTATGTTCTCACGATAATTGTGGTTCTCACTATAACCGCACCCTATATATATATATATATGTGTGTGTGTGTGTGTGTGTGTGTGTGGGAAAAGATTTTTTGGACACCAGGTGTCTTAGACACCTTCATAAAAAAATCAGTTTTTTCTTGATGTTTAATTTGACCGATTTTTTGTTATTTAGTGATTTGTCTAAAATATTATTTTTAAAAATATATTCAACCGATTTTGTTATTATTTTTTATCTTTATATTTTTTTAATATTTTTTTTCCAAGTTCACTAATTTTTTATATAAAAATATATAAAAATTGAAAATACTAACAAAATCGATTGAATATATTTTTGAAAATGATATTTTAGAAAAATCACTAAATAACAAAAAATCAGTCAAATTAAACATCAAACAAAAACTAATTTTTTATGAAGGTGTCTAAGACACCTGGTGTCCAAAAATCACTCCCCTGTGTGTGTGTGTGTGTGTATATATATAAACAAGTGACATTCTAATTTATTTATGTTTTTTCAATTTTTGAAGTTTTCTAAAAAATCAATTGGTGGGTTGAAATAATAACGTTAGGATTCAATCACCCAAGCCCGTGTGATGACCCGACTTTTCTAAGAGCTAACACGTGTACTCTAAGTCTTTAATTAAGATAACTTCTCAACTATTTCACTTAACTAGACTAATTAGTAAAAATAATTAGGGGTGGTAATCAGTCCGATTCGGTTATAACCGAATCAATTTTCCAGTTAACCGGGACCGATTAACATTAAACATGCTAATCGAAAACCGAACTGGTTTACGATTCGGTTAACCGGTCCGGTTGACCAGTTAATCGGTTAACCGAATTAACCGGTTCAATTAAAGCATTGAAGGCCGAAGGGAGTAAATTTCACCACCCTCATTCACGACATTTTTCTTGGTGAACAGTGGCAAAAAAGAACCTGAATTGATAGGGGGATTCTCGAATCTGTCACGGCGTTTTACTTGGACCATCATTTGGAGACCAGAGCCTAACCGAATCAGGCGTTTCTAGCTTCGCGGAGCTCAAGTTCTGTGTGTTGAGAGAGTGCCCTAATATGCAGGTCGTGATCATAGGAGAGAAGAGGAATGTTAGTTTTTTTCCCAAAACTTGAGTATTTGGGTTTGCATTATCTATGGAATCTGGAGAGGATCTGGGAGGATGATCCCATGCTAGGAAGCTATGGAGCACTTAAATATACGAGGATAAACACTTGTTGGAAGCTGAAATACGTTGCCACTCATTCTGTGCTTCAGTGTCTCTCTAATTTGGATAAGCTCGTCGTTGAGGATTGTGAATCAGTAAGATGCGTCGGTGGCCCGTTGGGAAGAGGTGCCGACGACCCGGTGGGAAGAGGTGTCGGCGGCGCGGCGCTGCCTTCAATTATCGCAGGTTGCGGCTAGGGAAAATGCAGATGGCTGTATAGGCTATACAGTAGGAACTAGAGCCGGAAGCCCTACTCTATAATTACAACTTAATAAAATATGAATTATTAAATTATATCTAAATCGATTAATTCGGTTTAACCGATCAGTTACCGATTAAACCGATTAATCGGTTAACATAAATTATCATAATCGATAACCGAACCGAACTGAATCGAAAAATTCCAGTTATCGGTTAACCGATTAACCGATTTTTTGGTTCGATTATGGTTATAACCGGATAATCGGAACCGATTTACCACCCCTAAAAATAATTAATCTGAACTAATTTGATTGATTGCTCAAAGAAAATATAGTTTGACTTGGAGTATGAAAACTTCAGTCAAATCCTAGGTGCGGAATTCAAAGGATTGACAGAGGAACTCAATTGTTCAATTTGATAATCCATGGGGTAATTTGTTCAAAATACCAGAGGGCATAAAAAAATAGAGTTTTTAAGGAAAACTATTGGCTGACTAAGCTAGAATGACGCGAGTCCAAACATAGGAAATTTAATACCATCCAAATGATCACGATCTTGCTTCAAAAAGAACACAACCACCACACACTCTAGCTGCACCCAACTCATCATCATCCTAAAATGATTTGAATAAACGTGAGCTGAGTACTAATGCACTCAGTGAAGTTAATGCTCATTTTTCTTTAAATCAAGTTTAAAGATTTCTTAGTGAATCGCATGCCTTCTCAGGAAATATAGCAACACTTTAAAAAACAGTTACTAAATTCGTCCACGATAAGTGTGGTGTGGATGAAAGGACGGAAATTTTAAGAAAATATTGGGAGATGTGTATAAAGAGAATAAACGATCCATCAAGTTGATTTGTTAGGTAAGAAAGAAATGGTTTGTGAGATGAGGTTTTTGTAAATATTATGTGTGAATGGGGTAAAGTATAATGATATATGTCCCAAAATAGAAATACCACACTTATTGTGGACAAACGAAAATGACAAAAAGACAACTCTTATCGTGGACGAATAGAGTACTATAAATCCAAAAACTTGAACTGTGAGCCAAGGCTCTTGATAAATGCGCATTTTAACTGTGTTCGGTGATACCTTGGTGCTAGACATGGGGGACCCTGATGAGTCAGCTCATGACTAGACTTTTCTTGTGTACACACCTTAATCCCTTGTTGGAGTCAGAGCTGATCATCTTCCCAAGTAAATCCAACTGATTAATATGTAACAACCGAACAAAATATTTATCGTGGATTCATAAAACATAACATATACATTTATAACTTTAAAAGTGTGGGCTTACTAACCCAAACTTACTTTACAAATATAATCCTCTCGTTGAACTTGTGTGGTAAAACTGAGCTTATATATGATGGTCCACCGCCTTGAATATCAAGTCCTACAAGACAAATCTTAAGTCTTAGCTCATGCCATAGATAACGGTTTCCGTTGTATATCTAAGGTTTTCTAGGTCTACCTATTCCTCGATTTATTATTACAAAATCAAGTCTTGATCTTACATTTTAATCATTTTTAATCTCCATTTCAACACATAGGCTCACATCATTTCACCTATCTTGATGTCTTTACTAGATTAAACAAATTTCATGCTCTTCTTAGTTCTTTGCACATAAACATGCATCACAGTGCCACATAGTTGCTAACTTGACTTAAACACTTGATTATTTGAAAAATGAAGTTCATACTTAGAAAATTTTGATAAAACTTTAGCTTCAAGATACTAATTTTAAATAGGTATCGATTCAAAGCTCAAATGGAGACTCCAGTGATCATTATGGAAACTAGATATTAGTACAACTTATAATCTCCAATTTGAATCGACTAAATCGGAGTTCAAACGAATAAGTCACGACTCCTCAAAAATGGGCTCTTGATAACAAAAATTCTGAAAATTTCAGGTTTTTAGATTTGGGCTAGGTTGATGGGTTGTATTCAAAAATTCGTATCTCCCAGTCCTAAGATCTTTCGAGGATCAAAAGGGTCAATCTAGAAATTTGGAGAGTGTAGAACACTTCTCCAATTGGAATCAACCCCAAAAGATGTACTCCATCCGTCCCATTATAAGTGGCATCTATACCACTTTGGCCATCCTATTATAAGTGGTGGGTTTCCAAAAAAAGAAGGAATTAGGGACTCTAATTAAATCCCTAATCAACCCTATTCTAACCCTGATCCCTTTCTATTCTCGCACAACTCTCCCTCTCTGTACGCGTCTCTCTCTCTCTCTCTCTCTCTCTCTCTCTCTCTTCTCAACCGACAATCTCCCTTCCTCCAAACCCTAGTCTACTCATATTCGGCGTGATGAAACCAATTGAAACTTCAAATCTTTTCATTTATGTGCCCCACGCTTCTGAATCACCGATTAAAACTTCAGATACTACCTTGCTCTAACCCTAATCCCTCTCTATTCTCGCACAACTCTCCCTCTCTCTACGCGTCTCTCTCTCTCTTCTCAGCCGACAATCTCCGTTCTGCATTCATTTATCAAGATAATGCATCCACCGTACATCTTAATGATTAAATTGCTAAATAACGGTTCTCCATTCTTATATTATTTAGTCATTCTTACTTGAACCTCTCTCTCTCTCTCTCTATATATATATATATATATGAGATGAGCTGAAATAAAAACTCATTTTAAAATATAAAATATTAATCATTTTTAGCCCTTAGATCATGTGGATTCATGACTTTGTTGGATGAATTCATGGAGTTCGAATTTCATAAGGAGCAAAAAATTTAATTTTCAACGAGTTCAAACGTATTGTACATAGAATTTAATGGTTTGTATTTGATATTTTAAGATGGATTTATAGCCTAGCCCCTTCCTATATATATACACACACACACACACACGTATGAGATAAGATGTGATATATTTGACTGAGATGTCTTTTACTATATATCATATTAATATAATGTTTGGTAGAATGCATTAAAATATCTGTAAAATTATGTTGTTTGGCATGATGTATTAAGATTATATAAAATTAATGATAGTTATAATTATTATTTGTATTAAGTATACCACATTCATAGGTTGTATACAAAATCCCTTAAATTATTATAATATTTTTGAATTTTTAATTTTTAAAAAATTGTGTATTTCATATTATTTTTTAACAAATAAGATATTGTACACTCTAATCCCTCGTATCAAATGAGTTCTTTTATATGATTATGATAACGATACGATGGGCTTGGAGGAGATGGGGACCGCTGATTGATAGTAATTTGGGTAAAACTCAAAAGATAAGAGTACGAGCCTGTGTTTCATTTAGGGACATTCAAAACATAGTCTCTATTTTTTTTTCACTATAACCACTTAATTAAATAAATAATAAAAATATTATTAATAATTATACTATTTCATCCCTACAAGTCATAATTCAAAACAATACAAAAAATAACAAATTCTCCACAAACCACAATTATATATATGAAAAAAGAACAAGACCTGAGCATTTTGCCCATCCGATTTTTGGGGCTACACATTTTTTAAGATGGGGCTATATGTTTTTGTTAAACTCATTTTTTTCAGTTATATTTGTGGTAAATTCAATTTGGAGAGTATAAGGACAAAATAGTACATATATTAATATTTTTATTATTTTTTGCAATAAGGGGCTACAATAGTGAGAAGTAAGGGACTGTATTGAATCACCATTCTTTAATAGATAAATAGAAATTTCAATGGTACGGTTGTGTCGTATGAATTGTAGACATTAATCACCCTACTTTTAGTAGTTGATATTGCACTGTGTTTTGTAAGAATTGATAAATTATGTGGATCCATCAATGTCTCAGCACATTCCCAAATTGGGTGCATCTTTTGTGTTTCGTCATGTAAAATATGATTTGAGGCCCAGTTTCGTGAATATATTTAGGATCTTATACTACTGAGTTACAAAACTCATATACTTGTTTCGTGAAACTTCATACTCATACCCCTATAAGTTTATAACTCTAAGGTCTAGTCCTCCCAATTATATTTTATTTCTGCGTATACGAGTTTCTGTAATTTCATTTGCCTTGTTTTCATTTTAAATTCTGAATTATTATACATTTGATTTATGAGTTAAAACTAGTAGTACTTTCCATGTGTATTGTACAAATAATTAATATCGATGATGAAACTCAACATTTTCATACAGAAGCGAGCTATAATCTTGAAAATGAAGTAATTCTTAATGGGAACAGCTTAGCACAACGGCCGCATTTGCAGTAGTTAGTTCATGGGAATGGCATCATACTCATCCTCCAAGACCTTAATTCCTTTTTTTTAATCTTTGATCCATGCTATAAAGTTGTTCATATTTCTTGTTACAAGAAAAACTAGATAAATGATGGTATTATATGTCTTTCTTCAACTGCAATTCTTTCAAGTGTTGTGCCTGCAACTCCCATGACAACACTCATAGAACAAGAGATGAGAGATCAGTCAAGAGAATTGAGACGACATGTCGAGACAGAATTGAGAGGCTAGCAGTTAGAATTTAGAAGAAGACGAATATATACTCCTTCCGTCCACGAAAGAACTTCCTATCTTTCCTTTTCGGGACGTCCACAAAAGAACTTCATGCTTATTTTTGGACTATACCCCACCACTTATAATCCTCTTACTTTTCACTTTTCATAACTCCCAATATTAATTATAACACATTTTCACCACTCCCAATACACTCAACTACCTTTTATTCACTCTCAATACATTCAACAATATTTTTTTTTAAAACCCGTGTCACTCCCTCCTAGAAAGTTCTTTCATGGACGAATGGAGTATTTTTTATAAATTAATAATATATTATTAATATTAGGCTCCCTACGCCTTTGTCTCACTGCAAGAAGGGTTGGCCTCAATTATAATCTTGATTAAGATGAGACTGAATAAAAGATGTCTTTGGTAAGAAATTGTTTTTGATGCCTCAAGTTTGATAAAAACATGAATGATGATCTGTTTATAGGTTTCCAAATTAATTCTATTATTCCATAAGAGATGTGAAGTTATGGATGGCCACACTTAGTGAAGTCGTGGTGAGCACTCCTCACCTCCACCAACCAACATCCCAAAATTTTGAAACGTAAAACTTGAAAAAATTAAACATAAAAATGAAACAATATTCAGTTGTAATGTCCAAAAATGATGCTTCTCCCTAGACCCTCTATTTCCCACACCCCTCTGCTTTTCTTCTCATTAATTACACAAAAGACAGAAAAAATAACGGAAATTAGTTAACACAAAACTGGAAAACGGTAACAGATCGAAAATCAATGGAAGAAGCCCATCTCCAGAAACACAACAGTTTGAGCAAAATATCCCAAATTACAACCAGCCCCAACCCCCAAAATTCGGTTGATCTATCCAACGACGATGCATGCGATCAACATTCTGCGCATCACACCCATGAAATCGCGCACAATGTTGATCAATTCATCACTACGATCGCCGCAATCGACGACAAATCGTCCGACTCACCGGAAATTCCTGATTTCATCGAGACCTTCTCCAAAATCATCGAATCAAGAGTGAAGAAATACAAAAAATCCAGCGACACCGGCACGAGATTCGGCAAGATGACGGAGGACGATTTGCTGTTCATCCACTCCGTCCGGCGCATCTCCAAATTGACGAACGCGTTGAGCGAGTTCCCGGCGGATTCGAACGTGAACCCGTCGATGAATCAGACGAGCGCGGCGCTGCAGCACGCCATGGTGTTTCTGGAGGAGGAATTCCGCGCCTTGTTGGAGGATTCGAGGAGCGATGCGGATGCTGAGATTGTGCTCAGATTGTCGTCTTGCAGTTTGAAGAGTCAACAGGATTACTGCGAACTGGAGGATCCCGGGCAGTCGGAAGAATATCCGGCCTACTCGCCGGAGGTGGTGGCGAAGATGCACGAGATCGCGTCGACCATGATCTCCGCGGGGTACGAGACGGAGTGCTGCCAGGTGTACTACATCTCGCGGCGGAACGCCATCCGGAAGAAGATGGCGCGGATGGATTTCGAGATCATGTGGAACATGGACGACGTGGCCAAGGCGGCGTGGGAGACGCTGGAGGCGGAGATCTCGCGGTGGATCAACGTCGTCAAAGCCTGCTCGGAGATCATCTTCCCGGGGGAGAAGCGCCTCGGCGAGGCCGTCTTCGCCGACTACCCGTCCATCTGCCGGAGCTCACTGAGCAACATAATCCGCGGGGTGGTGATCCAGCTCCTGGACTTCGCGGAGGCGACGGCCATGGCGAAGCGGTCGGCGGAGAAGCTGTTCAAATACCTGGACATGTACGAGGCGCTGCAGTGCCTGGTCCCCACCATCACGGGCGACTCGTGCTGGGGAGATCTGATCGATGAGGTGTCGGACGCGGTGGACCGGATCGGAGAGTCGGCGGTGAGCAACTTCTGCGATCTGGAGAACTCGATCAAGGGCGACTTGGCGAGGACCCCGGTGCCCGGCGGCGCAGTGCACCCGCTCACGCGCTACGTCATGAATTACCTGAAATACACGTGCGACTACAAGGACACGCTGGAGAAGATATTCGAGAAGCACACGCAGCTGGTGAGGAGATTCCCGGTGGCCGTGAGCCTGGATTTGGAGAAGGAGAGCGAGAGCCCTCACAACTTCGAAACCATGGCGGGGACCACGGCGTTCTCCATCCAGGTGGTGACGGTGATGGACCTGCTGGACGGGAATCTGGACAAGAAGTCGAAGCTGTACCGCGACACGGCGCTGCGGTACATATTCCTGATGAACAACGGGAGATACATTCTGCAGAAGGTGAAAGGGGCGAGCGAGATCCTGCAGGTGATGGGGGACACGTGGTGCCGGCGGCGGTCGACGGTGGTGCGCCAGTACCACAAGAACTACCAGCGGGAGACGTGGAACAGGGTGCTGCAGACGCTGAACCAGGAGGGGCTGGTCGTGAACGGGAAGCCCAACAAGCCGCTCATCAAGGAGAGGTTCAAGATCTTCACCACCACCTTCGAGGAGATATACAGGTCGCAGACCACCTGGGTGGTCAGCGACGAGCAGCTGCAGTCGGAGCTGCGGATATCCATATCGGCCGTCTTGATTCCAGCCTACCGCGCCTTCGTCGGCCGCTTCCGCCAGTACATGGACAACCACAGGCAGGCCGATAAGTACATCAAATACCAGCCCGAGGATGTTGAGACCATGATTGAGAAGCTTTTTGAGGGCAATAGTATTTCCATGCTCAGGAGGAAATAGCCATACCCTTGTACCATACTTTTTACCCTTTTTTTTTTCAATTTTTCTTTTCGACTTCCACTTTTTTTTTTATGTAATAATTTGTTGGATATTCATGAAATCGAGATGATGCCTGTTTGTTGGGTGGTTTTTGTTAGATTAGTATTAGTATTATCAACACAAATCGGGCCTCACCTCGGAAATTCGGCTCAGGAGAATTGGTGAAAAATTTCAAATGGGCTTATCTATGATGTGGGCCTACTTTGATTTCAATCGATTCCGTTTCTTGCTCAATATCTAATATGGCCTAAATTTTTATTTGGTTGATCGACAAAGTGGTTGCTTTCTACTCCTAGTTATTTTGGTTATTCTATTCATAAGCCCCCATTTTATACTTTATAATTATTAATAATTAAAAATTTATCTTATATTTTACTTTATATATAAATATAAGGTTATAAAGAGTAAAATGAGAACTATGAATAAAATTACCCAATTAATTATTACGGAGTATATAATAAAGTGTACTATTGAACCCAAAAATTATTTTTGAGTCGTAGTTTTCTTTTTCTTTTTTTAAATTATTTAATTTTAAAAAAAAAAATTTTGTAAATTCCGAGATGTTACAAATATCTTAGTACGAGTGCTATGAAACTGTAAAATTTGTTGCAAAAAGTCATACTCCTATTTGACATGCTTATTACTATGGATGTTAATCGGACAAACCCATCAAATTTTGATTTAATTATATTGAATTATCGGGTTATTCGGGTGCAAATTAATTGGGTTGAAATTTTTTGAGTTAGAAATTTATTATACTAATTTTCAAAAGTAAAGTAATGAAGTTAAAAATCAAATTTTCATATAATCAAGTTAATATATTATTTTTGGGTCAGTTCTATAAGGTTCAATTATTTTCGGGCCAATCCTATCGGGTATCGGACTATTCCATTACGAGCTATTCGAATTGTAATTTTATCGATTGAAATTTTTCTAACCCTCTCAAATTATTGATCTAGTCAAGCCAGCCCACAAATTTTGGACTGAATAGCCGTCTCTATTCATCACTAAACATCTTTTGTAACTTGTGAAATATACATCAATCATAAAGGAAAATGCAAAAACTATTGTACGTGTAGATGTTCGCAAATCTTTATTTAATAATGATGGTCATTTTTTGAGGATTAGTTCACGATTAATTTGGATTTAATTAGGGGTTACTAACTCATAATTATACATTCTAAAAAAAAACTCATAATTATACATTCTAAAAAAAAACTCATAATAATAATTTAATTATAATTTTTTTTATTAGGGTTTAGTAATTCTCAATTCAAGGATTAATCTCTCATTATGATCTATTAATCTCCAAGTAAATTTTTAATATCAAATTGAGATTTATGAGTTTAACATCTATACTATATTAAAAAAGGTGTTTTCAATTGAAAATCAATTTGAAATTGATATTAGTGGCAATTTTACAATTATATTTAATATTGGGGTTATAAATAAATTAAAAACTATTATGTCCCACTAATTAAAATTGCCGGTCAAACCACAAACATATTATAATATGCTATTATAAAACAAAGTAAAATAAATTTCACCAATTTCCCAATCCACTAACCCACACACTATATACCACACACGTTCAACAACATTTTCAATAATCTAAACACTACAATATTTATACTCTCACACCAACACAACATCATACGCATTTTCATTTCTGCATCTTCATTTCTTCAACTCATACGCAAACATATGTAATATAATTATATATAAAATATATATATATATATATATATATAATTTAAAATTTTAAAGATGTAAAATATTTTTCGTGCATCGCACGAATGGAAAATCTAGTTAAGTTTTTTTTTTTTTTTGATCAAGAAAAGGTGAATTTCATAAAAGGTACCAGAGGTACCAAAAGAAAAAGCATTACAAAAAACGTGAGATCAGCTCATTAGAGGACCATTCGGCAACGGTGGTATCCACCCCGATGATCCCAAAATTTTTGTTCCAACACCAAAGTCTAACCTTAACTTCAGTGATGAATTTTCTAGAATCCCAATCCACGCCTTCGAATTTGCAGTTGTTTCTCCATTTCCACAGCGTCCAGATAGTACAAATCCAAGTTGCCTCTAAGAATTTTCCAATCTTTTTACCTCTTCCCAAGTTCGCGAAAGCCTCAAGATGTCCCGCCACCAAACAAGGGCGAACTGTAATTAGCCCCAGCCAACGTTGAATTTCGTCCCAGACCTCGCCGATAATAGGACAGAGACTCTTCTTGAAAATTGCAGAACTTACATCTTGTTTCATCATCACCCATAAGAATAATTTTCTTCCTCAAATTATCACACGTTGCAAGTATGTTCCTCACTAATCTCCAGGCTATCACGATTGCTTTATGGGGAGCCTGCGCATTCCAAATTTTCGTGAGAAGTAGAGAATTGTCTGATCGCGGAGCAGTCTCGTTTTTAGTTAACATCATTATGTCATAGGCAGACTTAGTCGAGTAATTGCCCTCTGTGGATGCTTTCCAAGACCAGCCATCTTCTTCACCTGCAAGCAAAGCAACAGAAGAGAAAGAAGACATCATGACATTAATCGCCCCCAACTCTCTCTCTCGTAACTCACGTCTCCATTGTAGCTCCCAAAACAACTCCCCATCCACCCACTTTCCCCCCTCTTCAACTGTAGCATCTTTATTTGCACTTAGGTGGAAAAGGCGAGGGAAGGCGAGTTTTAAAGGTTTCTCCCCAGCCCAACATTGAAGCCAAAATTTTATGTCCGCCCCATTTCCTAACTTCCTCCTAGTATTTTGCACGAACCATTCCGATTGATTCCCACCCAAGGCCACAATCTTCGCCCACCAGCCAGAGTTCTTCCTACTTCTAAAAGGCAAAGTAACTCCCTCCTCCCCCCACACAAGCTCACCATACAACGATCTCACCACTCTAACCCAAAGCGTCTCTCTCGAACTCAAGTACCTCCATAGCCATTTCACCACCAACACATGATTAAAAAATTCAACATTCCTAAGACCTAAACCCCCCTCTTTTTTACTAAGACATAAGTCGCTCCATTTGATCCACGGTATCGGCCTAGACACCCCGCTGCCCCCCCAAAGAAAGTTACAGCAAATAGAAACCAAAGCTTTTACAATAGATTTTGGGATGATGGAGAAGGAGAGTTGATAGATAGGAATCGCTTGCAAAACCGCTTTCACCAGTGTTATACGTCCAGCTAAGGACAATTTCCTCTTCCTCCAACCTGTAACTTTCTTCTTCACTTTATCGACAACGAACTTTCAGTCAATCACACTTTTCATTTTCCCTCCTACCTTGATTCCAAAGTATTTGAAGGGAAGAGATCCCACTGTACAATGAAGTTCACTAGCCATCCTCACAAGCTCATTCTGGTCAATGCCAATCCCCATCACGCTGCTTTTTCCAAAGTTAACTTTGAGCCCTGACAGCAACTCAAACAAGCTTAGGATAATCTTAACCGCTTCTGCATTCCTTTCATTAAATCTAGTTAAGATTTAATGAATTAAAATTAAAATTCAATTAGAACCGATATGTATCATGCATCCGGAATTCTGGATACACGTGAGCGTGACTGCGTGAGAGGGTGACTTAATTGACGGAAATAATCCATGCCAGTATAGGAGCTGCAACATGGATTTTTTTTTTTAGAATTACAAAAGAGATCTATTATATAATTAAATAAGTCACTTGCACACAGACGCGACCTCTACACCACATAAAGATGAAAAAAATAATCGCATGCAACGGGACCACTACCTACACAAAGATAGAAAAATTGCCCCGTACGCAGACGAGATTGAACCCAAAATCTCTCACAAAAGAGAGTATTTGAATGTCTCAACTTTATCACTTGAACTAGCCGTCGTTGACTACAACATGTCATGTTTTAAAAACCACCCTAATTACAATAGGAGATCGGGCTAAGGCCTTACAAAAAGCTGATCAATGACTCAAATCGGGTACGTAGGTGATCGATCTATTAGAATCATATAAATCTATTAATGTAATTTGTTATTATTAATAATAAAAACTATATCTACACCTCTTTCATGCTACCTATTTAAAAATCTGGAAAGATCTTTAGGCCCAACTCACATCCCTAAATAAATCTGGTCCAGGGAACTTTTTTAGAGTAGGCACATATCTTCTAATCAAAATCTAATCCGGACAAGCCCATTTCCATCTCTAATCTAATTTTTAACTATTGACTCCAAAATTATTATTCCTTCCTTCCACAAAATGAATACCCATATTTTCTTTTGGGGTTATTGCCATAAAATACATCAAGTTTGTCAATTTCCTGATATATATCATCACATTTTTTTTGGGCTAAAAAATACATGAATTTATAATTTATTCGTAAAAATCCCACGATGAATATCTCCGACGAAATCGAAAATTATGTGTCATTTACGTGGCTTATGTGGCACTGACGCATTTAATTTATTTGAGAATGATGATGTGTTGCCACTCCCACCCACCCACCCACCCCACAGACCGTCCCCTTCCTCCCAACCCAACAGATCGCCCCCCCCCCCCTCACTCGCCGCCGCTGCCACTTCTCCTGCGCGGTGAGCGGAGCCTTCCCCTTCCCCCAACCCCGCCGCCATCACTTCCCCTCTCGATCTCTGCCACCTTCACCCAAAGTCTTCCAATTTGCAGATCTGTAATTGAGCATGGTGAAATTGGTGGTTTTGGTCGAGTTTTTGAATAAATTAGTGATTTTGGTCGAGTGAGAGAGATTGGTGGTTTTGGTCGAGGGAGAGAGACTGGAGGGTGCGCTTTGTTGGTGGAGGAGGGCGGCGAAGGGGGGAGGGCCTGCTGGTGGTGGGGGAGGGCGGCGGATGGGAGCTCTGTTGGTGGAGGAAGGCGGCGAAGGGGGGAGGTTCTGCTGGTCGAGGAGGACGGCGGAGAGGGGGCTCTGCTGGTGGGGGAAGGCGGCGGCCCGGATCGACGAGATCAATCTAGCCAGCCTCACCGCGGCCCGGATCGAGAGTGGCGCGGTCGAGGAGCTTGTTGACAAGTCCTTTGGGTATGGGATGGATGCGGAGGCTGCAAGGATGATTGAGGTGGTGGCGCCGCTGGCATTTAGACGCCTGCAGGCGGAGAATGAGGCCAGGCTCTCCCTGGATGAGGTTTTGAGTTGCTTGAATGAGATTAGGGAAGGTAATGTTGTGGTGGTGGAGAAGTAGGCGAAGGGGGAGTTTAAGTATGAGAGGGCGGCGGCGGCGGTGACGCTACCGTCGCCGGAGAAGGAAGAAAGGGGAGTGGTTGTGCGTGTGTGTGCGGCGCAGTGGGTGTGTGCGTGTGTTTGTGTGTGTACATGTGTGTCTGTGAGAGAGAGAGAGAGAGAGAGAGAGAGAGAGAAGTGTGTGTATGTGTGATTTGGCAATTCCGGCAGCCACGTTGGCAATTTTGGCAGCCACCTCAAATTAATTTGGGCGAAATTATAAATGGTGGGATAATTATGAATAAATTATAAATTCATGTATTTTTTGGCCAAAAATAAAAGTGATGATATAAATCAAAAAATTAGCAAACTTGATGTATTTTATGGCAATAACCCCTTTTCTTTTTAGTCCGTCCACTAAATAAGTATTCATTTTCTTTTTAAGTAAGTGTACCCCACATAACCTATTCATAATAAAAGTGGACCTTTTATTCCACTCACACATACTTCATCAATTTTTTAAAATCCATGTCACCTCCAAATGGATACTCATTTCATGGATGGAGGGAGTATAAATCTTCAGCATTGGCTTATAATACAATCAATTATAATTAGTCATTCGTATTATTATATAAAAATACCAATTTTGAGCTTTGAAAGATATATAGAAAATACCCACTCCTAATAAAATTATGAAAAAATTAATTATAATATCAAAAGCATTGATATGTATCGTACGTGTGGATGTCTCGTTGAGAATATCAATTAAAGTTTAATTTCTTAATTCTTTTAATTGTTGATTTAATTATATATATGTCCAGTATATATGTATGATTAGTTGGATCACAATCAGAAAATATTAACGATTAAAAAAGCGGTCATAAATTCATCAAAATATCGTTAATATTTTTAATGACCGAACTAATGACTGTTACGAGGCATCGCGATTCGTAAATATTTCTAGTAGTGGATATACTTATACTGCCCACCTTTACAAGAAGATGGTGACATTTTCTGTTTTTTTTTTTTTTTTTTTTTTTTTGTTAACTAGCATTTTACAGGATAATACTTGCTAAACATGTTAACCTTTTGTGCAAGCTTTACTATATTAACGTAACTGAATATAAAAAACATAATAAATTGTGTTTGGCATGGAAGTTATATTCATTTTATGACTACATATGTGTACGCTCTCCACCTCCTTTTTGTATATTTTGTGTATTTTATAACTTTTCTATTTCCTAGAATCTTGACTATAGGATCGATTTTTTTTTTAAATTGAATTACATGAGGAATATATATATATATATGGGCGCGCTCCAGTGAGACCCCCCTATAAATGTTAGACCTAAGACTAAATATATACCATAGGATCTTATAGATCTAACGGCCAATCTTAAACTGGGAGTTAAAATTCGAAATTTAATGTTCAATTATATTAGATGTGTTCACACTAGGATAGGGAGTTTTCAGTAATTTTTTAAATCCGTTTCTAAAAATGCGTCCCTGCACTTCCTCAATTCCCGGGCATGTAATTAATCATAAGATTACCTATCATTTTTTTTTACTCCCACCGCATTTAGGCAGCCCAAATACCATCTTTTTTTTTAACTTTTCTTTTACGGTGAACAAAACGAGGGCTTCTTCCGATTTGGTGGATTGTTGAAGACGAAGATCATCGTGGTGGTGAACAAGCGGCGTGAAAAGTAAGTTGCGATAACAAGGAGATTTCTTTTTCCATTTTTCAGTCGTTTATTTATTTCAAAATTTTCGAATCCATTTTGTTCAACACTATCTGTACAATCATTTTATTGTGCTTCTTTTTTCACTTTTGAAAGAGTGGATCTAGTTGAAAAAGAGGTGAAAAAAGTGAGTTCATAAAAAATGCGGAGGTTTGATGAGGAAAAGGAATTCTCTTTTTCTTGGTTTTAATTTATATGAGAATGTACTTTTCGATTTATTGATTTTAGGCTGCTATACATTATTTGTTTAGAATGAAATAATGTTCATTAATTATTATTTTATATTCACTGATATATGTTAGTTTGCATTACTTAAATAACTAATAAAATAACTCTTTATATATATCATTGAATAAGCTACTACACCGCAGGCAGGTGGGACCTATACACCATATAAATGTGGGAAATTAATATACTATGTACACCGCATGCAGACGGGACTTCTACCCATAAAAAAGTGGGAATTTTATATAAATTTTTTTAATAGATAGGAGGAGACTTTTTTTAAAGAAAAAATCATTTTTATACTTAGGGTACACAAAGAATTAAAATAAATAGTTCGGAAGAGGCAACAAAAGAGCATTGTCGTAACACTTTAATTTTAGTAGCCAAATTGCAAGGTTCTTCATCATTAAGTTAGTTGTTGAGCGCAACTTCCATGCTTCCTCGTTATTATTTATTAGGTCATTCAATTATATTGGTACGCCTCCCCTCAAATAATTCAATGAATGACTATATTGTAGTAAATTTTTAGTATTTATCATACTAAATTGAATTTCACAGCCATACATATTTGAAGGATTCTTTTGGGAATAATGAATTTATTCAAAAGCACATATTAAAATAAAATATATATGAGATATTTATTAAATGTTTTACAAAGGCTTTTATATAACTTCAGAATATATATATTTATTAAATAAGATTTTATTAAAAGAAAGAAAGAAAAAAGCGCACCTAAAAAAACCCTTGAGAGCACAAAGAAGCAAACTAAGGGCCGAGCCTCGTTAAAACCCTTTTAAGACAAACCCGAGAGGGAAAATTCTTAAAAGGGAAAAAAGAGTACTCGTCTAGAGAACTGTGTGAAAGCGGGAGTGAAACAACTTCAGAGACTCCGGCCTAACCATCGTCCCTAAGTTGCTCGGCTTCCAAACACAGTGACGCCGAACTAAAAAAACAAAACGGACCAACAAGAAACAAAAGCCAAAAAACGGGAAAAGGAAAAAAACAGACGGAGGTAAAACTCCAAGAATCAGTGCGTCGACGACAAAAGCTGCTGATTCCCAAAAGAAAAACACTGCGAGAAAGTCCAAAAAACCAAACGCAGAAAACCAAAGGAGCCCGACCAGCGATGCCCCAGTGCCGAGCGCACCCGAGCACTGAAAAAGCACCGCCGACACCCCATCCCATCCCGACACCAAACGCCAACGAACTGCTTCACCCACCAATGTGGCACATCACCCATCCCCATATCCGAACAGCCCGACAAGCAAGAGCGTTGACCAAAACAAAAACCCCAAAGGTGGCGAGACCAGGCCACCTACTGCCCCTCAACGAGAATGCCCAGCAGCTGTTTGTAAAAGATCCCAAACCAGTAAAGCCCAAAGGCTGGGGGTTGCCAGCTTAACATATACGAAGACCAAAGAACTGGAGCTAAAACTCCAAGAATCAGCACGTCAATGACTGGAGCAACTGATTCGCAAGTAGACTCGCAACTGATTCGCAAGTAGACTTCAGAATATATATATATATAATGAGGCATCGTGCATGTAGGCTATGTAGCAAGCTCACATGCATTATGCGTTTCGTAATATTTTGCAATTAGTTCAAAGATGTTAAAACACAAATAAAGTATGTAACGGAGAATCGTTAATTAATAAACCATGCCTCGTATATTTACTAGGTGTGATTCACTATTCGTATTTCCTGCAAATAGGCTTTTTTATGGGAAATTTGTATGCATATTCGGTGCTCTCGAAGATTCATATATAAATATTTTTACTTAAGATAACAAATGCAAGTCACGCTCCATCTTTATTCATTAGATCGGGGGATTTGAATCAAGTAACGTACAAAATGTGTGCGTGTGTTTGGCCGCGGAGTAATTAGGGGTGAGCAAATTAAAAATCCAAAACTGAATAACCAAATTATCCAAATCGAAATTTTAAAATATGATTCAATTTTTTTCTGTTTTTTGATTCGGTTCGGTTTGAATTTTTTAAAATCGAACAAAACTGAAAATCAGATTATATATTATAAATATATATATATATATATGTAATATTTTAATTATAATTTTCTAATATCTAACTTCTAGTCTAACCCTAATTATAATTTTATTAAAAAAAATAAGTTTTTTCAACCTTTTCAAAAAAAAATTTCGGATTAATTCGATTTTTCGGTTTGGTTTTAATTATAAAAATTTCGGTTAATTTAGTTCAATTCGATTTTTTTTAAAATCGAACATAAATTTGGTTTTGATTGATTTTGGCAAAAATCAAACCGAATAACTGAATGCCCACCCCTAGGAGTAATGTACTTGCACTCGTTTTATAATTCTGAACCGAATAACCGAATGTCCACCCCGATGAGACTTTAAATTTTCAATTAGTTTATCGGATGATTGAATTGCAATTGATTCTACTTGTAGTCACCGCTTCTGTTGAGAGGGCATTTTATACAATGAAGATTGTTACAAGTGATTTATAAAATCGTATGCATAACGAGTGGATATGGATGACAACTTGGTCGTATACATTAAGGACGATATTCTCTCAATAATTGCTAACGAGAAGATATTGCAACGTTTTCAGTCGATGAGTACACGTCAAAATCGTCTTTGTCTTCTAAAATAGAAACAATTAGCTCAGCCAGTATACATTCTTAAGTTAATTATTTGTAATGTATTGGGTGAAACAAAGAACCAACACCTAAGCTAAAAGTGATAAACGTGGACTATACCTAGTGTGAATGATCGGAGAAGGCAAAGTAAACAATCGGAAAGCTTAGAACGAGAGAAAAGTAGCTGCTGTATTGAGAATTTGAGATAGCGTAGTTACAATACACGAACTCAGGACTTATTTATAGATTACATGAGAGGGCAAAATAGTAAAATCGGTATACACGCATGCGCCTTGCGTGGTTCGAGGGTATTATAGGAAATTCGTCTTCACGCGGGAGATTTCACCGCGCTTTTGCTGCTTCCTTCTGGCGAAAGTGACTTCTCTGGATGGCGAGACTTCTCTGACGAAAGTGACTTCTCTGGGGGACGAGACTCCTCTGGCGAAAGTGACTTCTCTGGTGAGCGAGACTCCTCTGATGAGGATGATTCCTCTGGCGAGTATAACTCCTCTGGCGAGGATTGTTCTTCTGGCGAGTGCGCTTCCTCTGGTGAGGATGATTCTTCCAGCGAGTATGATTCTTTTGATGAAATCTACTTCACTGCTCCCCGTGACTCCACTGGTAAAGAGATTCCTCTGCTATACATATATTACTCGTCATCAACTACTCCCCCCTCTAGTCTGGTTGAACCGGGTATTCTTCGTGTTCAACCAGCGAAGTATCGTTGAAGTCAGCGCTGTGCTGTTTTCCTTGATCCCTGTAAATCATGAAGACATAAGAGTTCTAATATTGTGAGAAAACAAAGGTAAGCCCTGTAAATTTCTCTTTGGAATGTTTTGCTACTCCCCCCTCTGGTCTGACTAGTTTACTCTGGAACGGTGCAACTAGTCAGAGGATTCGCCCGCGTGGATGATGTCATCAGCATTAAATGCCCGTCCCTTCTACTGTGTTTTTTCCGTATCTCGAGGTTACTTTTTCAGCCTTCGCGTCCTTTCGCTTCCCCGTAGAAATCCTCGACCGTCGATTGCTTTTTAGGGTCACGTGTCATTCATCCCGTATACTGATAGCTGCCCGCGTACGTTACATATTCAGTTTCGAATTTTTACTTTCCACAGTTCATCTTCTTCAGTTTTTCCGAATTCTTTTGTCTGCGATTTCCGGCGATCCTCTTCCTGTTTCGGCGTATTTCCTGCGACCCTTCCATTCCGGTAGTTACAGTCGATCTTTCCTTAACCTAGGTAACTCACGTACCCTCCTCTCCTGGTATTTGTAATTAGTTGTAGTGTAGTTGTGTAATTGTTGGTGCTCTGATTGAGCGTGGTAGAAGCCCTAGGTTTTGAAAATTCCGACAATGGCCTCCACTTCCGTCCCCCAACCTTCGCGGTCGCCCTCTCTCTCTCCCCGAGATTCTTCATCTTCCTCTCCCCAGCCTCAGGCTCTCGAAAACCTTCCTTCTCCCTCCGCCTCGCACGATTCTCAGGCTACTCTAAGTCCCTCCAGGCCTAAGAAAAGAACTAAAAAAGCACCCCAACCCCCCAAACCTGTTCCCGAATCTCGCCTTAGCGTTGCGGCGATGGAAAGGATGAGGAACAAGTGTCGTCGCCCTGAAGGCTTAAGATTCGAGGCCTTCTCTAAAGCCTCGACGCCCCCAGAAAGACTTCGTGATCATAAAACAATAGCCATTTGGCAAGCCCAGATAGATGCTGGCTTGAGGCTTCCTCCCCATTCCCTTTTAGTCAGTGTTTGCAACCATTACCGTATCCCTTTTTACCAAGTCACCCCCTCTGCCATCCGGCGACTATACACTTTCCACATTCTATGCCGCGCCCATGGTGTCAGAGACACTGCCAAGTTGTTTTGTCAGACCCAGTCTCTTCGTATGCAGGGCAGTCCTCTGTATAGCTTTGCCGGTCTTCAGAAATATCCCACTACCTTCCTTTCTTACTTAAATTCCTTTGACAAATTTTTTTTATTTAACTACTGTTACGTGTGCGCCCTTGTTGGTTCCTGGCGCGATTATGGTGCTTTGGAACTGGAATGGCATAACCCGCGGACCACCTATAAACCAGCCACTCCCGATGCCCCCACCGTATTTGATCTGAGTGTCATAGCCCACCTTAACGTCATGAACAACGCCGAGCCTTTAGATTGTAGGTACCTTGCCGAAAACAATTCGGCTCTGGCTGCCAATGATCTATTTCCCTTGTATCCAAAGAAATCAATAGGTAAAAAATATGTGTTAGAAAATATATTGACTTTTGTTACCCTGATTCTAACAGTGTAGAATTGTTTATTTGCAGACATGGCTTGGAGGGTCAAGTGTGGGCTCAATCTGACTGTCGCTGCTTCTCCCACTCGCAGCGGGGAACGTGGTTCGGGAGGCTCTGCTTCCCGTACAGGCCCTTCAGAACAACCAACCGGACCCGAGGTGGACACCCCTCTTCTGGTGTCAGAGATCCCAGAGATGATCACCTCCCCCCAAGGCTCTCGCCCTGGTAAGGGAAAAGAAATGGAGGTCTTGCGCACATTCAGCTCCGAGGATTCGGAAGTTGATGTCAGTGGCCTTATTCAGAGGCGCAGACGTTCTGGTGCCGGTGGGGGATCCAGTGTTGGTGGAGAGGATGTCCTTGTTGTGGACATTACTGATGAAGTTCCCTCCCCAGACTCGGCCCAAGACATCACCAAGAAGAGGAAGAGGAGCCTGATCTCCTTGGGCGAAAAAGAGAAGCAAGAGAGCCTGAAGAAGGCCGGCAAGTCTGTGGAGCCTGCGAAGAAATCTGCTAGTGGGGCAGGGCCGCCAAAAAGGGTAAAGGCAAGGTTGTAACCCCTCCTGCTTAGGAGACAGAGGTGACTGTCCCTGGCCCGATTGCACGTCTATCGGGGCAGCAGTTTGTTGAAGCCCTATCTGCCCGTGTCCATGCGAAGGATAAGGAGGTGGTGGGGAAATTGCAACGAGAAACTCTGACCAGCCATCTTGGTCAGTTGGCTCTTCAGGTATCCTGCACTTTGTATTTTTTGTTTGTAGATTAAATTACTAACCTCTTGATTTTCCTGGCAAAAAACCATTTCTCTGGTTTAACACTATTCACTTTACTTCTTGCAGATGGAGTCCCGACTCTGGGGGGCCATCCAGTGCATCCAAGATTATGATGCATTGGAGAAAGAGAGGGAAAAAGGAGCAGGCGGCGGTGGCCAAGCGTGATGATGACGTGGCCGGCGTGGTAGAGCGTCTCAGCAAAGCTGAGGCGGAGGTCGCTGAGTTAAAGGCTCAGCTGGCCCAGGCAGAGGTGGAGAAGGCCTCCTTGTCCTCTGAATTGGCGAGGGTGACGAAGGAGAGTCACGAGAGCCTTGCCAAATTCAAGGCGAGGTATGAGGATGACTATAAGGAGGCTAAGCGTGGCTGGAGGAAAACTTGCGTGGAGGCTCAGCATCGTGGTTATGTCCTGGGGGCACGGGACCAACGTCTAGAGTATTTCTTGTCTCCACAAGGCCAGCATTTCCTGTGGATGATGTTAGAGGGCACCTTGGCGGCCTTTAAGCAAACTCCAGAATATCTGGAAGACTTCGGGCCCCTCTTCGCCTATGTGATAAAGCAGTCCGCCACAAAGGCGTTGGAGATGGCGGGGGTGGCCCCGGAGCAAATTGATGCCCTGAACCTGCCGGCCTTGATGGAGAACATCAAGGATGAAGACGTGAACAAGCTGATGGGGATCATTGAGGCTTCCCCGGAGAAATCGGCATGGTGGTATCCAGTATTGGATAGGGCCCTTCCCTTCTTTGCCTTTGGGGTCGGGTCTGACGCATTGCCTGCTGCTCCACTGTATATGCCTGCCTTCACTGCTTCCCTGGTGGGCGTCGTGAACCGGCTGCGGGATCCAACTGGTACCAGCACCGGGACATTTTCCCAGTATAGCATGGAGCCTCCCTTGCCCTCTGGTCTGGCGTCTTCATCCTTCGATGATTCTGCTTCCTCTTCCTCCGCGGTGGATCAGCTTTTTACCCTGTACAGAGACGAAAAATCATATGTGCAAGAAGCTGTGAAGCTTTTGGGCGTGGAAGCCCGTCTCCCTAAGGTGAAGGATGCTGGCCCATTGCAGGTGTTTACAGAGGGAGCCTCTTCTGGCCAGGTCTCTGCAAGTGTTGTCCCTCCCCCGGTTTCCTCTGCCTCTGCTGCTGCTCAAGACTCCTCCGTTCCGCCCTCTTGATGTCCCCGATCTCCCCTCTGTCTCTTTTTGGCATTTTTGAAACTTTTTAATTTGTAAAAACTCTGGTGTTCGATGTATAGCTTGCCTCTTTGGCATTTTTGAATGAAATTTCTTCCCTGCTTGCCTCGTCTTTAGATTTTCTGTGCTGATCTTGCTTTCCTTCATGTTTGATGTTAATTTTGCTGCTTGTTGATGTCGAGCTCACATTCCAGATCTCCCGCTATGATGTATATTTTTGTGAAGTAGGGTATGATTTCTGTTTTTGTTGAAGTCTTTACGATTCCTCTGCTGGGAATGTCTTTGGTTTGGCCCGCTGTGCTTGTTCCAGGCGTTTCTCTGATCTTCCCCTCTGGGATCTCTCTGACTCCTGTTTTGAGGGTTTCGCTGACTCCTCTGGTAAGGATTTTGTTGAATCCTCTGACGGGGATTTCGCTGGCTCCTCTGGCGAGGATTCTGCTGACTCCTCTGGCGAGGATTTTGCTGACTCCTCTGGCGAGGATTCGGCTGACTCCTCTGCCGAGGATTTTGGCTGACTCCTCTGGCGAGGATTTTGGCTGATTCCTCTGCCGAGGATTTTGTTGCTGCTTCCCATCCAAGCATTCCTTTGCTGCTTCCCATCCAAGCTTCGAGCACTCTGCGCGGAGCATGGAAGACCCGGGGGGTGCAACCAACTTTCGCGGCTTACGATTAAATAGTAACCCTCTGCGCTGAGCATGGAGGACCCGGGGGGTGCAACCAACTTTCGCGGCTTACGATTAAAAGAACACCCTGCACGGAGCATGGAAGACCCGGGGGTGCAACTAACTTTCGTGGCTTACGGTTAAGAGAACACTCTGCGTGGAGCATGGAGGGCTTGGCCGGGGCAACCAACTTTCGCGGCTTACGATTAAATAGTAACCCTCTGCGCGGAGCATGGAGGACCCGGGGGGTGCAACCAACTTTCGCGGTTTACGATTAAGAGAACACCCTGCACGGAGCATGGAAGACCCGGGGGGTGCAACCAACTTTCGTGGCTTATGGTTAAGAGAACACTCTGCGCGGAGCATGGAAGGCCTGGCCGGCGCAACCAACTTTCACGGCTTACGATAGCATCCCTTTGCGCGGAGCATGGAAGGCCCGGATGGCACGACCAACTTTCACGGCTTACGATAGCATCCCTCTGCGCGGAGCATGGAAGGCCCGGATGGCACGACCAACTTTCGCGGCTTACGATAGCATCCCTCTGCGCGGAGCATGGAAGGCCCGGATGGCACGACCAACTTTCGCGGCTTACGATAGCATCCCTCTGCGCGGAGCATGGAAGGCCCGGATAGCACGACCAACTTTCGCGGCTTACGATAGCATCCCTCTGCTCTGGTGGCAGCATGATCCCTCTGCGCGGAGCATGGAAGACCCTGGTGGTGCAACCAACTTTCGCGGCTTACGATAGCATCCCTCTGCTTTTCCCTTGACTTGCTTAGAAGCAATTTTTGAATTTGTAAATTGGGGACTATGGGTATACACCCTACTCCCCCCTCTGGTGACATGTGCAATGCCTCTGCATGAACATGTTAAGTAAAATATGCAATGTGAAACAACGATAATGAAAAATGCACGAGACAACACCGGGAAATTCCCTAGAACCACGTATCTAATTTTATTGATATCATGGCCCCGAACCTCGTTAAAACCCCTGTGGGGAAAAAGAGTATTCGGTCTATAATTTCATCATTTCTGCTGAGTAGCAGTTATACATAGAACTTTTTGAGAGTGTTGATATTCCACGGCCTAGGGAGAGCTCTGCCATCTGGATCTGATAATATACATGCTTCGCCACCCAAGACCTCTGTGATGATGAACGGGCCTTCCCAATTAGCTTCAAACTTGCCCACTGCCTTTAATGCATCAGCTCGCTTAAGGACTAGGTCGCCCTTGGATAATTTCCTCGCTCTAACCCTCTTGTCATATCCTGCCTTGATAATACTCTTGTACTTTGCTGTTCTAACCCGGGCTTCATCCCTCTGTGCTTCCACCAAGTCCAACTCTGCTCGGCGGAGTTCGGCATTGTGCTCGGTGTTGTAGGTTGTAATCCGATACGACTCCAACCTTGCCTCTGCTGGTATCACCGCATTAGATCCATACACCAGAGTGAATGGTGCTTCGCCAGTGGCTGTCTTTGGGCTAGTGCGGTAAGCCCAAAGTACCGTATCCAACTCCTCGACTCACTTGCCTCTGCTTTGATTCAGCCTCTTTTTAATCCCTTCGCATATTGTCCTGTTGGCCAACTCCACTTGTCCGTTCACTTGTGGATGAGCCACCGAGATGAATCGTTGAGTGATGTCCATCCGGTCACAGAAGTCCGCAATCCGCTGCCCAGTAAATTGGGTTCCGTTGTCCGACACGATGATCCTGGGCACGTCAAATCTGCAGCATATATTCCGCCAAATGAAGCGCTCCACAGTCACCTCATCGATTTTCCCCACGGCTTCAGCCTCGATCCACTTAGAGAAGTAGTCCACCGCTACAAGGAGAAAGCATTTGCCCTCTGGCGCTGTTGGCAGTTTCTCGACTATGTCAATGCTCCACTTGTCGAATGGACATGCAACGTACATAACGCCCATAGGCTCCCCTGGAATGTTGATTCTCCCGGCATGTCTCTGGCAAGCCTCACACTTGCGGACGAACTCCCTGGCGTCTTTATTGATGTTAGGCCAATAGAACCCCGCCCGAATGATTTTGCGTACAAGGTCCCGGAATCCCGTGTGACCACCACAGCAACCTGCATGAACTTCGTTTAAAGCAAAGTTAGCTTCCTCTGGAGATAAGCATTTTAGTAAAGGCTGAGTAAAGGATCGTTTGTAGAGTTGGTCATTAAGCAAGCAATAATTTTCGTATCGGGCCCTCTGATTAGATTCTCTGTTCAACCGCTCCCCTGTCTTAAGGAAGTGTATAATTGGAGCCTGCCAGTCATCTCTGATCTCCACGGAGAAGACCTGTGAAGTCCCCATCTCTCTGGTATCACAGAGTAAAATAATCTCGTCATTCCACGTTTGCTCTACTGTACTGGCCATGAGTGCTAATAAGTCCGCTTTTGTGTTCTCGTCCCGAGAAATCTGCTCGATCTTAAATTCCATGAACTTTTCTTTCATCTCGCTGATTTTGCAATGATACGCCTTCATCCGCTGATCTTTGACATTATAGGCTCCTGACAACTGTTGGGCTACTAACTGGGAGTCTGTCTTGATGATGACACATTCGGCCTTGAGTTCCGACAGAATATGCGCCCCTCTGACCACAGCCTCATATTCAGTCTCATTGTTGGACAGCCGGCAGGTGAATTTGATGGCGAACTGATATATCCCATAACTTGGGGAGGTGATGTACACCCCGATTCCACATCCCTCCTTCGTTACTGATCCGTCCACAAAAGCGACCCAAAACTCTGGCAAAGGACGGCGAGTTGTTTCTTGTATGAAATCCGCTAAAGCTTGCGCTTTGATCGCCGTTCTCGGCTCGTACTCCACATCGTATTCTCCCAACTCCACAGCCCATTTGACCATTCTTCCCGACAAATCCGGCCGCCCCAACACTTGTCTAAAAGGTAGAGCAGTGCGCACCACTACCCGATGTGACAAAAAATAAGGCCTCAACTTTCTTGCCGTGACCATGACTGCCAGAGCAGCCTTCTCTATTTCTGTGTAATTCAATTCAGGACCCTGGATGATTCGACTGACGCAGTAGATGGGTTTCTGGTGACTTCCCTCCTCTCTGATAAGCACAGAGCTGATTGCATCTTCCCCCACTGCTATGTACAGATACAACGTTTCTCCCGGGACCGGCTTGGTCAGAGTCGGGAGCTTCGCTAGATACACTTTGAGATCCTCAAATGCCGCTCGGCATTCTGCTGTCCACAAGAATTTAGTTCCCTTCCTTAGGATTTTGAAAAACGGCATACTGCGCTCTGCCGACCGTGAGATAAACCTGCTCAGAGCAGTGATGCGCCCATTCAGAGTCTGCACTTCCTTGATCCCTCTGGGTGGTGTCATTTCCATGATGGCCTTGACCTTCTCCGCGTTGACCTCGATCCCTGCAGGGGTAACCTTGTAGCCCAAGAATTTGCCTGTTGTGACCCCAAAAGTGCATTTTGCTGGATTCAACATGAGCCGGTGTTTTCTAACAACAGTGAAGATTTCCTCCAGGTCAGAGACATGGTCCTCCGCCTTGATACTCCGCACGAGCATGTCATCCACATACACTGAGATATTTTTGGAGATCTGTTCTTTGAAGACTTTTTCCATCATCCGCTGATATGTGGCTCCCGTATTTTTCAAGCCAAACGGCATACTCCTCCAGCCGTAAACCCCACAACAGACGGCGAAGGCCGTTTTGGCAATGTCTCCTCTGTTCATTTTAACTTGATGGTATCCCTGATATGCGTCCATCATAGATAGTAAGGCGCATCCCGAAGTAGCATCCACCAGCTGGTCAATCCTCGGCAGAGGATAGTGATCCTTTGGGCAAGCAGCGTTCAAGTCTCTGAAGTCCACACACATCCTCCAAGTATTTGTTTTCTTTGGTACCATCACAGCATTCGAGATCCATTCTGGATATTGCACCTTCTCAATGTGCCCTGCTTCCAACAGCCGTTGGACCTGCTCTCTGATTGCAGCGTCCTTCTCGGCCCCAAAATTCTGTGTTCTCTGTTTTACTGGCTTAACTTTAGGATCCACGTTGAGGCAATGCTCTGCCAAGCTTCTGTCTATTCCCTTGAGATCGGCGGTACTAAATGCGAACACATCCGCATTTCGGCGCAAGCAATTAATGAGCTCGTCTCTGACTTGATCACTCATGGAAGACCCAATTTTGGTCTGAAAACCCTCTTTCCCTGGGAACAATTCGATCATGTTGCAAACATCACTGGTGGACACCAACGCGGTTTTTTTTGTACTGTCCCTGTCTTTCAATAAATCCGCCAATTCCTGACGTTCCTCTGCCAGGGCATGCACTTCGCCCACTTTCCCCCTCTTCCGCATATCCGATCCCTCTGTCACTTTTTCCCTTTTCTGCCCCGCTGAGTGTGTAAGCATTTATACGTGGCAGGCTTTTGATGCTGTTTGATCACCACAAACTTCTCCCACTCCTCCCCCCTCGATGGGGAATTTCATTTTCAAGTGAAACATAGAGATCACCGCCCTGAATGCCATCAAGGCAGGCCGACCGAGTATTACATTGTAGAAGGGCTTTGGCATATCAACCACCAAGAAACGCACCATTCTAGTTTTGCTATTAGCAGCTGCAGTGCCGAGATTTAACGGTAACTCCACATAACCCAAAGGCATGACCATTTCTCCTCCGAACCCAAACAAAGGGGTATTCGTTGGCTCAATATGAACGTCGATTCCCATGTTTTGAAGGCACTCCCAATATAAGATATTCACCGCGCTGCCCGAGTCTACGAAGACACGATGAACGATACAGTCGGCAATGTCTGCCATAATAACAAGTGCATCATCGTGCGGGTACATTAGTGTACGTAGATCCTCTGCCCCAAAGGTGATCGTCGGCTCTTCTGCCGCGCTTGTAATCTCCATGACCCTTTTAGGATAGTATCCTGTTTTTACTGCTCTCACAACTTGTTTCTTAGCCCTATTTGACGTGGGCGTCCCGTTTTCTCCGCAAATCATATGAACTTCTCTCCTATACGGGGGAGGAGGTGCTTGTCTTTCTAGTCCTTCCCTGCAGTTATCCCGATTGTCATCAGGTCTGGGATCCCTATTATTCCCTTGTTCTTGTCGCTGATCCCGGTTATTTCTCTGATCCCTCTGATCCCTCTGGTCCCTATGATCCCTCTGATCATTCCGCCTCTGGCCCTCGGTTCCTCTGTCAATGAACTGGTCGAGGTTTCCCTGGCGCACCAGTAGCTCCAATTGGTGCTTAAGATGTCCGCAATATTTTGTGTAGTGTCCATAAGAGTTGTGATACTCACACAGCTTATTATTAGGCCCTTCCTGTGGCGGCCCATCCCGGTAGGTTCCTGGTGCCCGAAAGAATGGTTGATCTTTAACCAAATGAAAGATTTCCTCCTGTGGTTTATTCAGGGGCGTGTACTCAGTAAATCGCGTGACCTCATTTACAGTACGCTGTTGATGGGACGGCATTCCTCCCTGAGGTGGCAGTACCCTCGGAGGCAACCCTCTGAACGGTGCCCTGTCCTGGTGTCGCTGTCTTTCTGGTGCTTCCTCAGCTCTTTTGGCTTTATGTTTATCGTTTTCCGCTTTTCTCGCCATCCTGGCGTCCTCCAACTGTAAATAGCCTGGCAACCTTGCCATAATATCGTCAAAATCCTTTGCTGGTCAGATATGTAGTTCATCAAAGAAAATCCCCGGCCTGAGCCCTCTGACGTAGGCGTAATTTTTAATTTGGGATTCCGCCTCTGGCACCTCCAGAGCGGCTAAGTTAAATCTGGCAGTATATTCCCTCAGTGTTTCATTCTGATCCTGTTTGATATCCATCAGCGAAAGAGCTGACTTTCCCACCCTTCGCGAGCTTGCGAACTGACGTAAGAAGCGGGTCTGCAAATCCTCAAAGGAGTAAATAGAATTGGGGGCAAGCGTTCCGAACCATAACTGAGCTGGTCCGATCAGAGTAGTGGAGAAGATGCAGCACTTGATGCCCTCAGTATACATATGCAGTGTGACCAACCCCTCGAACCGATTGAGGTGGACTTCTGGATCAGTGGTGCCATCATAATCCAGAGAAATGGGCTTGTAGCTTCTGGGTAAAGTGTCCGCCAGAATGTCGTCGGAGAAAGGACTGCGGTTGTTGATAGGGTGGAACCTTGATGTCTTTGCCCTTTTATCCTCCTTATCTCTCCCATGTTCCCGTCTGTCCCTCGGGGAGTCGTGAGCGTGAGGGCGCTTGTGATCCTTACGCCCTGGACTGCCAGAGGAATACTCCAGCTCTCGTTCCTCTGACCTCTCTACATAGCGTGATTTCTCTGAACGATGGGACCTCTCTGCCCTGTACGACCTTTCTGCTCTGTTCGATTTCCCTGACCTCTGCCCTCTGTCGTTCCTCCGGGATTTCTCCCTCAGTGATTCCTCCAGATCCTCAAGCTGGTGCTTCAGTTGCGACACCTGGTTTTTCAGTCGTGTTTTCTCCTTCGGCCTCTCCTCCTCGAACACGAGCGAGACGGATTGACTATCAGACTCATCAACCCCCTCCCGTCTAACAACACTATTGAGCCTGACCCGACTCCCCTCCGGCCTTTTCTCCACTTCCTTGTCAGCAGGAACCCTTGGTATCTCCCTCGGCAGCGGGGCTTGTGCTTCAGTGAATTGGTTGTTCATCTCCTGAATAGTAGGAGGCGGGGCTTCAGTACCCTGTGGAACGAGCGCTCCTGCCAGAGGAGTTGCAGCGGGGATGGTGGACAGTAGAGGAGTCCCCAGCGCCTGACGCATATTAGCGTAGTTGAGTAGAGCCATCATTTGCTCTGCCAGCCCGAAGTTGAGCGGTCCCCCACCAGATGTAGGGGCCAAGCCTGGCATCTCAGAACCCGGAGTCACCAGAGCGAATCTCTGGACCCCAACATTTTGCCCTGTCGGCGGAGTGGCTGAGACGGTGTGAAAACCCGGCGGTGCAGTGAAGATGGTGCTGGTGGGCAGCCCATTAAACAGCGAGGTGGGCACTTCAGTAGTGTGGGCAGCAGAGCCAGATCCCACGTTGTCGAACTCCTTCTCCAGAATACGGCGAGTTTCAGAGGAACCCATAGTACCTGCTTATAAACACAGTGAGAAAAAATCTAGACAACAAATGAGTAGATCCTCCTTTACTGATTGAAATCCCGGAATAGGAAATCCCGAATACCGGCGCAGAGGCCGTTAAAAGTTCCCCTCAAGATAACTCTATACCCTGGGAAATAAACCCAGGGCCTAGATTGAAATAACAGAGCCCGAATAACAGAAGTGTTCCCTATGAACTCGTATTAAGATCCAACAGAAAAAACAGAGTGTCAAGAGAACCAAAGTAAGAGACCCAAGGATAGACATAAACAGAGTAACCACCAAGAAACTTGTTAGCGCAATACGTTAGGCATGATATATAATGAGAATTATGCAGAAAAAACGAACATCGTAACCCAAAATTACCACGATCGTGCGCTAAAAGAACCATAACACCCAAAAGCAACAGAGTTACCACAGCAATCAGCTGGATTATTAGCATAGTGCGTTAAAACAGGGTATAAAACGAAGATTAGTCGAAGAAAACGTGGAGAACACCGATAATTATCGCCCTTAAACGAAAAACACCCGCAACTCCACAGCACAAGCCCAACACAACAGAAACAGAGTACCACCCCATAATCCACCGATAGAAAGCGAAAATTAGCCGCAAAAACATGGAGAACACCGATAATTAACACCCTTAAACGAAAAACAGCCGCAAGTCAACAACGCAAACCCAGCATGACAGAAATAGAGTACTAAACAACTTTTCATCGGTGCGAAACTCGTAAATCAACAGCAAAAACCCAACACAACCCAAAACAGAGTAATACCCCACGATCCACCGGTATAAACATCAGATCTGTAAGTAAAACCCCAATTCTACGAAGAAACCCTGCATTCGCCTATAATTAAACCGATCAATCGGTAAATAAACACAGATTCCCCCCATTCACGATTTACAACCTTCACCACCTTTCCCCATGCATAAAAAATGTAACTAAACACAGATCGCAGAAGATTAAAAGCACATCAACCCGAAAAACGTAATTAAAGGATCAAATTCATCTGGGCGCCCGAATTATCGGCTCGAACGGTACCGACACACGTAAACCCGATTGGAATTTCAGATCTACATGCGCCGGCGACCACAAACTCACATCTTAACTCAGTTACTTTCCCACAGACGGCGCCAGTTGGTGAAACAAAGAACCAACACCTAAGCTAAAAGTGATAAACGTGGACTATACCTAGTGTGAATGATCGGAGAAGGCAAAGTAAACAATCGGAAAGCTTAGAACGAGAGAAAAGTAGCTGCTGTATTGAGAATTTGAGATAGCGTAGTTACAATACACGAACTCAGGACTTATTTATAGATTACATGAGAGGGCAAAATAGTAAAATCGGTATACACGCATGCGCCTTGCGTGGTTCGAGGGTATTATAGGAAATTCGTCTTCACGCGGGAGATTTCACCGCGCTTTTGCTGCTTCCTTCTGGCGAAAGTGACTTCTCTAGATGGCGAGACTTCTATGGCGAAAGTGACTTCTCTGGTGGACGAGACTCCTCTGGCGAAAGTGACTTCTCTGGTGAGCGAGACTCCTCTGATGAGGATGATTCCTCTGGCGAGTATAACTCCTCTGGCGAGGATTGTTCTTCTGGCGAGTGCGCTTCCTCTGGTGAGGATGATTCTTCCAGCGAGTATGATTCTTTTGATGAAATCTACTTCACTGCTCCCCGTGACTCCATTGGTAAAGAGATTCCTCTGCTCTACATATATTACTCCTCATCATATTGAAATTATTTGATCCTATGAATTTAAATTGTTATTTGTTATTATTATTATTATTATTATTATTATTATTATTATTATTATTATTATTATTATTATTATGCATGTTTTTTGAATAAAATAAAATTGAGGACGAATTATACAAAATGCTACAAAAAATTGGCTTGTGGCTACCGCCCCGAACCCCATAATTGATGGAATTATGGTAAATATCAACAAATTCTAAAAATATGATTGCATTTTGGTTAATAAGGTGGTGATAAAATACTACAATTTTTCACAATGCTACATCCCTTTGAATTAGAATATGTATATATGGTTAAGAAATTGTTAGATGAATTTATTGGTGACCCGCCAAATTAACAGCTGGCTAAATGGAAAGCATGTATAGTCGAAATCATTGAATTGAAGTTCCATAGCACACAGTGAAGTTGGGATTTAATTGTAGACCGACACATATGGGACATAGCTAGATTCCGTAACATAACCATTGCCACCAAATTTCATTGCCATTCATTTATTGCACATTCCTCTATTTTGGCCTCAAAAACTTGCCAATTTAATCAAAATGCAGTAGTACCACCATGCATAAAGAACTAACAAACAACATTTTGGGTTTCTGATATTAATATTGTATACTCTCTAAATTGAAGTGTGTCTAAGGATAAGCAATTAATGAACCTACCTAGCTGTTCATGCATCACAAACTTACAAAATTACTTTCGGTCCAAATACTTCATCCGCCCCACAAATCTTGACACGTTTGGTTTCAGCACGGGAATTAAGAAATTGTAGATTAGTTGTTTTAAGTGTGTAGTTAATAAAGTATAAAAGTGATAAATTAGGAGAGAGAAAATAATAAAAGTGATAAAGTAGGAGAGAAAATGTAATAATTATTACCTTATTTAGAAATGTGTCAAGATTCGTGGGACGGAGTGAGTACAAGAAATGCTACCTCCTAATATTTTAGATAGGGTACCTATTTTTCTTTTTTCATTTATTTTGAAAAAAATCTACTTTTGATTTAATTACTTTCAACTATATATAAACAATAATGTAATTCCTTCCTTCGAAGATAACATTTTTACTTGTATTGAACTTGTGAAAAATGAAAATGAGAAAGACCCTAATTAATATAGTCCTCTCAGCCGACGTTTACACAAAGAAATTAATGTTGACAATAATGAGATTGTCTAATATGTACTGACCATTACTAAATATGTGACGTCCATGACTAATAAATATCACACAATCGCTTTTCTGCACCCATAAAATTTATGTTATATCCATAAAAGGTAGTACATTTATATATCCGAAGCTCATGACTCATGACCATAGAATAAAAAGTATGCAAAATAAAATTTCTAACATTATCCATATGACTACTAAATTTCATACATTAATAACCTTTAAGCATCGATATAAAATTATATGGTACCCAATATATAGATTCTTGCATGTATAGTATTGAAAACGATGTGTAAATAGCTTTATACTGCACATGCTTCACGAAAAGATATAAAAGTTACGAGCGCGACTTTACCATAATTTAATGCTTGGAAATATCAACGAATTTTTGTGTAAAAAGATTCGAGTCACTACACTTCATCCTAAAAGATAGTGCATGCATCATGCATTCCTTTTCTTTTAACGATCTAGCTCGTGCACGATTCCACTGTGCAAGAACTTCAGCTCGATTTCCTCTCTTTTTTTTTTTTTGCATATGTTGTTGGGGTATTTTTGTTAAATCAGAGAAAACTATTTTTGTTGGAAATATGGTTTTGAACCATATCTGAAATTAATTATTTAATTAAATATTTATTATTTAATTGAAATAATTATTGAATGTTAATCTATGTCTCGAGTAGATGAACGTGGTATACTTGAAGTTTCAAAACCGATTTCCGGTGAGTGAGATATTGTGTGCTAAAATTTGGATGTTATGAAGAAAAATAACACAAGTTTATTTGAATCACATTGAAAATTGAGAAATGTTCTGTCTTGTATAAGAATGTCAAAGCTCATGGACATAATAACTTGTGGGCTTGTTAGTGAGTTTGGATGAAGGCCTTGGCCTCGCACACACACACGCTCCGCCGATCGATTGGACGGAAGGGCGGACCGAATATGGGCCGCGGCCAAGGAGTTGGATCTTGGTAATTGGTGTTTGATTCCAAACTATATTTTTTTTGGACAAAATACCTTTGGGCTTTATTTTTGGACTAATTAATTGGCCTTATTGAATTTGTGTTATAAGCCCAAAAGATTTCGGTCCAGCCGAGCATGCAAGAGCAGTTCAAATTCTTTTGAATTTTATCAACGGCTAGAAACGTTTTTCAGATTGAATTTTTTATTCAATTCTGTAACAACAGAATTCAAACCTTTTGAATTCAGTAACATCCCAAAACAGCTCCTGCTGTTTAATACTCTTGATGATGCAGCTTTAATCCATTGCATGTTGAGCAGCCTATAAATAGGTGTCTAGAGCGTGACATTGTTTACACGAAATTTTGCATATCACTTTCATATGCTTGCTCAGTTCGTCGGAGCTCGCCAGAATTGTGGTGCTACATTCTGTCGAGACGCTACCGTTTTACCTTTGGGGAAGAATCGCCAACACCGAAGAGCACTCTACCGGGGCAATATTCTTCTTGCGGGAAGAGTTCCACTCGACTCGACATCCAATCGTCTAGTTTGTTTTCTTCTTGTAATAAGTTTTCGATATCTCCATGTTGTTTCTAATTTGTTTATTTTCTTAGTTTAATTTTTCCTTTGTTTGTTCATTCGTTTGACTTGTAAAAAGTCTTTAATCGTGTACCCGACTCTAACAATTTTTTCTTTGCATATGTTGATGCGCTCCGACACACTCACACACAGTGCACACAGGTCGGACTTGGCCCCGACCTCACTAGAAATTCTTGAGAAAATTTTAAGTTTTGATTAATGTTAAACCTAATGATGAAACTCCTATGATGACTGAAACAAAACTATTGAATATTAAGTATTCTAAACTGATGCAGTTTACTGAAGAACTCGAAGGCTGCTAAATCTCAGCTGAAGATCAAGCTGACACAAGATCCAACTGATGGATTCTAGACTGATGGAAAAATCCCAGCCTAAAGGATCAGCACAAAGGGCTAGATGATCATGGTTCGTGCCAAACCTCCAACACGATGACTTTGTTGCGTATTACGCGAAACTGATGGAAGCATCAGTTCACCTAAAGTTGACTGATTGAAGGACACCAAGTTGACTCGTGTTCACACTCACTCGTTCCACGTCAGCCCTGAGGTCAACAAGTCTAAAGCAAACTCAACCATAAAGCGTATCAACCTTCCGATCATTTAATGCTACTGAATCAACATTTAATGTGAAGACCACTTTTATGAAAAAAGTACAAGGAAGACTGCCGAACATCAACATCACAGTACGGATGTGCAGATCTAGCATCTCAGTCATTCCTTGTTACAATGGGAAGTTCCTAAAAGAACAACATATCAAAATTTGAAGAAGGCTCTCTCCAACAGCTAGATTCATTCTTCGATCCATATATATATTGGAAGATCAACATACGCATAGAGGCTCTTCGACATTTTGTTGTGTATAGTATTTCTCTAACCTTTGAAGGTTAAGACTATAGAAACCAGCAACTGTCAAAACAGGAACTAGTTCTTCATTCATTGTAAATTCAAAGTTCATACTTGTGAATACACTTGTAGTTCCTAAACTAGGCATTCTTCATTGTAAGCATCCAAAGCCTAGAATTGAACGCACTGATCCTTTCAATTGTCCTTCATTATAACAATATGATCACTTAGTTGGAGAAACCCTCTCACCCTCTAACGAAGTAAGGTATTGAAGTAAGAGAGAAGTTGACAAGTAAGCTTCAAGTGTGAAGTCTGAAAGTTAACAAAGCAACGGGTGCTAACGCATAAATTGCTGGTACGATATTATAACCACGTAAATTGCTACTACGGAATTACAACCGCGTAAATTGCTACTATGGTATTGCAATTGCGTAAATTGCTACCTACGGTATTGCAACCATGTAAATTGCTAATAACGGAATTGCAACCGCGAAAATTGCTAAGTAACAAGCACGACCACAGAACCCGTGTGATCAATCTAAGGTGAACTGACTGGTCAAGCTGATTTGCAGCTATAAAATAAAGAATCTAAGGTTAAAGGATTCCCCTGTTTATCAGGGTCGTGGACGTAGAAGAAGTTGCTTCAAACCACGTTAAAATGCTTGTGTGTTGTACTTTATGTTCTTACCTTAGCTTTGTTGAAATAGTTTTTAACTTGCTTTCTAAATGTTCGACAACCCAATTAAAGGTCAACAAAGAAAATTGTTTGTGTTTTTACAATCAGCACTTAGGTTCAGTCTTGCTTTATCTGCCAAACCTTTCAGCAACCTGACCTTAAGCATCACAAACTGCACAAACATAAACTACCTTTCAAACCTTATCAAATTAACATAAGTCACTAATACTGAGCATGCACAAAAGATTTTCATAAAAGTGAGTTTAACTAACCACCAAATTGAACACATATTTGAACAGAAACCTCAACAGTCAGTCTAGTTACTATTAGTGTGCTGACCTGATTCATCAGTAAGTTTAACTCTCAGCAAGTTGATTCGCCATCAATATCCAACTGACTCATTATCAGCTGAGTTGTTCTACACTTTGAGAAAATGAGCAAAGTTATTAATTAGTGTATTTCCCCCCAAACACCCGTACAGACCTATGCTTCTGAAAATCTAAAATTTTCTTTCCTTGTTGAACTAATATCAAGAAATCATTTCTGATTACTAATACATGTCTTTGGTATCAAAACAGAGATTCTCAAGATCACTATTACTGAATATTACTTCTACTTGAACTGATCTCAGAAAAATCTTTTCCTCGTGCGTACAATCTGTTATGTTTTGTGCTTCTAAATTTTGAGTTCTAAATCATTCTCAAAAATAGTTTTCACTTTTAAAAGTCTATGGAAAAATTGTTTGTAAAATAATTTTCATTCATTCATTAGTGCATAAAACTGTTATTATGAACTCACCCTTGCTTTGTAGGATTCAAAGTCTTATTCAGATGAAAGATGAAAATCAGAATCTTTCAATCATAGAATCATTCTCTGAAGAAGAAACTAGGAGGACTTCCAACAGAAGTCCTCAACAGAAAATTGAAAACCTCATGAAACAAGCTTGTCGTCCAAGGAACTTGTTGAGACACAGACTGAGAGATACAATCTCGTGGTCAGGCGACTCAAGAAGATAGAACTGAAACTTAAGAAGAACAAGACTCTTCCTTTTGAGAATCGCAATCAAGTATCAAGGATCAACAAGACTTCCAAAAAATCATCAAGCTCAGATGATCAAGGCAACAACCTCGTTGCGATCAGAACCAATGTTGAACGATGAAGTAATCAAGACAGGAGCTTTACTGATCTTGATCATAAGTTAAATGAACCAGAGGTAATCAACAGTAATCTATTTCTGGATTAATCTAAAATTATTGTTATCTTTTAACAGGAAGCAAAGTCAGGGGAAACTTCCCCTAAATGATAAGATGCTCAACCTACTGAATCAAGCCCAACATGAGATTGGTTACTTGAAGAATAAGCTTCAACAAACCGAAATCAGTCGTGCTGAAGAAATTGAAAAACTTAAGGAAGAAACCTCTGAACTAAAATATAAGATCGAGGTGAGCCTAAAGATCAGCAACAACAAATTTGAAATTGGTTATCTGTCATTTTCGTTTAGAAAAATAAAAAACGACACTGCCCATCTCTTAAGAAATTATGTTTAATTATTTATTAAAAAAATCTGAAGACCTACATTTTTATTCAACGACACTGTAGTACTTATTAATAGCAATTTGACGGGAAAGCCAGCCCTGAGGGATGGGCGGACTTAGGGGTTAATTTTTTTAATAAATTTATAATATATTGAAAAGATAATTTTAATTTAAAATTATAAGATTTATCGGTAAATTATATTTTTTCAAAAGAAAAAAAAATGAAAATACTAGCTTTTTCAGCATGTATATATACCAATATTAATATTTTTCTTAAAAGAATAATAATAAAAAAAATCTAACCCTACCCTATTTTCCCATTTATCTCCGCCGCCACTCCCCATTATGCGCCACCACCTGCAAAAGCTTCGTCTTTTGTTTTCTTTATCTCTCTCTCTCTCTCCTCACATATCTCTCTTTCTGTCTTGACCACCACCACCATCACCATCCTACCGCGACACCCCCTCTCCCATGTTGCGTTACGATCACCACCCCTCTCTCTCTCTCTCTCTCATCCACTTAGACGCCTTTGTCCTTTCCATCTCTCTTTCGATTCTCAACATCCTTTCTCTTTCCTCTCTATTAATTCTCCAACGTTGTCGTCTCTTACCTTTTCTCCAGCGTCGTTGCTGCCTCTCCGAACGCGACATTTCCAAAATTTTGGGACTATTACACAATTTTCGCAAAATGATCATTTAATAATCGAGAAAAATGTGTAACGTTAGTTTAGAATGTTACACACTTTTCATGACTATGTAAAATCATATAATAATGTATTTTTACATTATTACACCATACAAGTGAAATGGCTACTATTTCACAATTTTATTCATATGAATAAAATTTACTTTTATTATATGATTTTGACTAGAATAAGGTGTGTCTACTTCCCCCGTCCACGAAAGAAGTGACACGGATTTAAAAAAAAAAATGTTAAATGTATTGAAAATAATGAAAAAGTGTTTTAATTAGTATTGGGAGTAATGAGGAGGTGAAAAGTAAAAATAATGAGCTAATTATAGAGGCGGGGTATAGTCCAACAATAAGTAGAATTTTTTTTTATAAACGTTTCAAAATGGAAAAATAGAAAGTTCTTTCATGGATGGATGTAGTATAAATTTGTAACTTACTATACTGTTAATTGATTTTATTTTGCAGTCGAGATCAATTTACCACTAATTAAGATTTTTATAATTCATAATGTTATGGTTTTTGATTTACCACCAACAAAGGTTTTTATAATTTATAATGCCATAGTCTTAAGTGACAAAAATATCTCCTGTTACGGTTAATTTTTTATATAAATTATAATTTTGATCACATTAACATGTCCCACATACACATAATATGTATTTATAATTATAGATAAAAGGTACATTTTTATCGTTTCTCTTGGGGCATTGTTTTTGTTACGCTCGGCCCTGCTTACGGATTACAATAAATATTTGATAATTTGGATTGATTTTTATGTAACACCTAACCTAAAGTATGGATTATTTTTGTTCAACTACGTATAATTTAGATAATGTTGATGTATTTGGGCAAATAAAAAAAAAAAATTGGAATTGAGAATATAAAAGGATTGCTGGCCATGGCACGTGTATGAGCTGCATGAACAGTAGTGTATTATTTATTGAGTCCAAAAGTTATCCTGAAATTCAGTCAACCCCCCAAATACATGCATGCCTCAGTACAGTCACACATCTCAAAAGAGGTAAAAAAGCGAAAAAGCAAAAAAGTTGGGGAGACAACAAAGTTATGGAAACTTAGTTTGATGTCGGCACCCACCGCTGGCCGGCCGCGTCCGTACTGACTCCGCCGTCCTCGCCGTCGCCGACTCAGTGCACGCGCGCCTTGGAATTCCCACTTCTGTCCTCGCTTTAGGAGGGCAAACTCATCTCTTCTGAGAATTTTTCATATTTTTTTCTGGACCTCTTTTTTAACCATTACATTACATACTCTCTACATCACCTACAAAAAGGGTCATCAACTTTTCACCCACGTGCATTACTGCAATTTTTTAGGGCCCTAATTGCAAATACTCAAAATCATGACGTCATGCAGGCCCACCAGCATGCATCATTTCCTATGCCTTTCTTTTTCTTCTTGCTACCTTATTTAACAAAGATTCATCTTATTTGACCATAATATGGGTAGCCAATACCTTTAAACTTAATATATTTAAATATGTAATTTAAAATAAATAATTAAATACATGAGTTTTAGAAATAAAAAATAAAAAAATTCCATAGTGTGGCTCCCCATAATACGGCCAAACAGCTTTTTTCCTTTAAAAAAATGTGCCAACATGTTTACAATAGCACATTCATTATCGAATTTTGATCGTGGTTTGATTTTATACATTACAAAAATATTTCATTTATGAATAATTATGCTTCAATTGATTTCAGTTTTACGATAGAGATTAGTTTACCCCAAATTAGAATCAACGTGTCGCTAACGTGTCTTATATTAGTTACGCGTGAGCGGTGGCGGAGCCAGGAATTAATTTCGGAGGGGCTGAACTTGCACGGAGTTCGGGGGCGGTAGTTCCCGAGAAATTTTTTTTGGACATTCCGTATATTTAAGGCATTATTTTATTAAAAGACAAGCATAATAGTAATAATAAAGAATAACATTTTCATAGATTATATAATTTAAATATATAACAAATTAGTTTCAATACATTACAATTTTTTTTGGGACATTCTGTATTTTTAAAGCATTTTTTATTAAAAGACGAGCATAATAGTAATTATAAAGAACAACATTTTCACATACTATATATATAATTTCAATATACTACAAATTAATTTCAATACATTAAAAACTTTTTTTTTTGTCATTTCGTACATTTTAGGCATTTTTTATTAATAGACAAACATAATAACAATAATAATGAACAATATTTTCATAAATTATATATTTTCAATAAATTACAAGCTAGAATCAATAATAATAAAAGACAAGCATAATAGTCATAATAATGTATAATATTTTTATAGATTATATAGTTTTAAATAACACAATTATCCTTAAATTAATTATAAATAGAAGAATATAACAAGCTAATCAACTTTTGTAAAACAAATTTCTTTTACAATATAAACATATATCTATATATATTTTTTTAAAAACTCAAAATTTGGGAGGGGGCTTCAGCCCCCCTAGCCCCCCTGGCTACACCCCTGCTCGTGAGCTATTCGACATTCAATTCAATAAAAGCTCAATAGGTAATTTAATGAGAATCTCGTTTAACTAAACGAGTCAAGCTTGAGCATGACGATACTCTGCTCGTTAACTCGTGAACAAGCTCGTTAAGTGATTTATCTTAAAAACATAAAATTATTAATTAAATATCTTATATTTTATACTATAATTAGTAATATTATATTTGAATTAAGTATCTAATTAACATCATTTATTTACAAGAAAATAGTAATTATGTTACATTGTTGTGAATAAAATAATTTATATATTTGAAAAATAACTTATGTATTAGGAAAATAACTAAAATTTTAAATAAAAAAATTAAATTTAAAAAGCTCGATTAGGTTCGAACTGTATTCGACTCGATTAAAGCTCGATCGATAATTAAACGAGCAGCTCGATTAACTAAACGAGTCAAGCTTGAACAAAACACTATTCGGCTCGACTCGACTCGATTACACCCTATGCAGGACAATCTGTCTTAGGTAAAGTAAAATTTAAATAAAAATAAATATTGGTAGAAGATATTATAAAAATTATGAACTCGTATATGGGGTAAAGTGATTTCAGCTGAAGAATCAGAATCAAATAAACAAATGGTAATTTACAAACATAATTTTTTTGTAGTGTGCAAAACCAAATTTCAACAATTGAATTAATATATTACATGTTATTATCTCTTTTTCAGAAGATAAGGAAGAAAACATTTACTTTGTAAACCAATCAAATATTTATAACTCGAACTATGTATAGTGCAAAACTTATTGAAATACTATCAGTTTGAATTGTCGTTGCCACGTGGACAATTTTAATAGCACGGTATTTGATACTAGTATTTATTGACGACTAGTTACTACAAGGACTATGTGGTACATTAAATTCTTCTATGGACAAAAAATATTATTACACGGAGGATAGAAGTCATGAGAAACAGTGATGTATCTATATATTGCATCAACATTAAATTTGTTATGAAAATCAATATGTAGGTTTTTTTTGTTGTCCGCAATTAATATATATGAACCCCAATATTTATCCAATATCCACCCCAATAATGTGGATGGTCCTATCACTTTTTTTCTTTCTTTCATGTCACGATAATAGTTGAAGTTTAAATAAAAACAATAAATCATTTAATTCTTGAAGGTTTAGTCTCATGACATGTGTTAATTTTGAAGGAATTTTTTAATCGTTAAATAAAAGCATTGATTAATTAGTTTATACTATAACGATCATTATTTGACTCGATCCGAATAAAAAGTCTGACTATGTCACTGCACATATAAAAACATCATAAGACAAGCCATGATTCTGTTTTATTTATTTTAATTTCATTTTCCCTGTAATGCATATTTGAGTAACTAGGGTGTCATCTAACTGGAGCATGTTCAATTAAAATAACAATAATGCTATTTGGACAAAATTTAAAATAATAAAAAATTAAAAAAATGTTAAAAAATTACGAAAAAACTACAATATGGAGAAAACAATAAAATAACTAAATCCTTTTAAACTTAAATCAAAATTTATAAATAAATTAATTTTTTTTAAAAATCAACCTTATTTTTGTCCAGACAAATTTTATCCAAATAACACTACTCTTAAAATAATATCGACTCACTTTAAAAAGGAATTTATAATTTGGCTATGCCTTCATTTAATTTGATCGTGGCTGCCTAAGTAATATGACAATTGCATTAACATTTAAGGTTTGATATGCAAAACCATTATTGGTGACGAGAAAAGCTCTCCGGCATTAAAGTTGCTATAACAAAACTTGTCAGTTCGTTGTTCTGTTTTAATAATAGCAATTAATAAAGAAGACAGCGGTTTATTACGTCATATATATTGCTCGTCTAGATCTGCTTAATTACTAAAAAAACAATTTAAAATCTCAATTTGCATAATAAATCTGAAAAACACATTTTAATACCTAGCCTAACTATGTGTTGCCAGGGTGAGGATATAGTGTGTTAAAAATTTAAATCATGTAAATAATAATGATAATAACGTACGTCATCACTAGCGAATTAATGCAAAATCCTTTTTTTTTTTTTTAATATTCTGACAAGACTATTCTCAATCGATACGTCAGTAAGCTTTGTAATACCATGGAGAAAAAAAAAAAAAAAAAAGTAGCTGGATATGAGTGCACAGAACCAGCTGCTTTAAAATTGGTAAGAGTTTTCTCTCAATTAATTAGGCGGATCATTCACAATTTTAATTTTGACCGAATATACTTAAAACAAAAGTTATTTTGTTTTCTTTGACATTTTCACTTTAATTTATATCTAATGTGTCAGTAAACTTTATGAATATTTCTGATCAAAAAAAAAAAGAGTAAACTTTATGAATATAAATTAAACTACATCTCCCATTAGTAATTAGAAATAAACTATCAAACCTTTAACAATCAGAAATGGAAAGCCTCGTCAATCTAGTTGCCAACAAATTAAGAAATAGAGCTAGAATTTATCTACGATAATTTCAGAGGCTCAACGAAACTTAACTTATGAATCGATGGAAGGAGACATGGATCTAGTTTGTAGGTTCTAAAAAAAAAGAAGTTCTTTACATACAAAAAGGAACCAAAATGACACTTGTTTTACTAAAGTCAGCCCAGGATAGTGAGATACTACTTACATATGAAAATTGAAATGTTCGACCAAATTTATGAATCAAAGTGCATTCCTTGAAGGCGAATTATAGTTCTAAGTCATGGTAAAGGGATCATTATTTTACTAGCAATAAAATACCGTAATTAATATGGTGCAGTTGTAGCATATATATAACAAATCGAGTATCGTATCCACAGAAATTGATATAAAATGAGTAATTCAAAACAAGCACTCACTCAATATTCAGACAAAGAAACAAAGGAGGGTGATACTAAAGCAATTAAAAGACATAAAACCAGATAACAAAAATTCAAGAGTAAATATTGACCATAGACGAGAATATAATTACGTTAATTAAATTCACACAATTAACCTATTAATCTAAATTGCCAATTTAATCCAGCTCTGATGAAAGTTCACAAAACTCGTCATATATTTTCGTCAGAGCAATCTATGACAGTAGATTAATATACTCTCTATCACCCGTAAGTATCAAGAAGAAATATACTAACTTCCAAAAGTACATTAAGAGGGTGTCTGGCTAAGCTTATTTAAAAGAGATTATAAGCTCTCGGAGCTTATAAGATGTAGTTTAATAAGTTGTTTAAGTGTTTAGATATTTGAGTTTATAAGCTAGAAATATAAGAAAATAGAAGAGAGATGAAATTAGAATGATATATGATGAAAAAATCATAGTTGAGTTATTTTTGTAAAATGAGTGTCATTTATAAGATAAAGAGAAGATAAGTTGGGGTAGAAGAAATTATTTTTGGAGAGCTTATAACCAGTTAGAGTTTATTTTTGCAGCTTATAAGGTTTTTAGGAGTTTATTTTGCCAAATGTTAAAATCATATCACACATTCCTAAATCGGCTAAACAATTATCTCCGCTAGATCTCAAACTAAATATTTAAACATGCAAATTATTGGTCAGATAATCCGCAAGAAACATGCACCAGAAATTGTAAATCAGAAATTGGAAGACAATATGATATTAATAAATCAATGGACTAAATTCAATTAACTATGAAAAACCCTAGAATCGGAAAAGAAAACTAGCCATACATAAATAAATAAACAAAAAAAATTACAAAGAAAGTAATTGAATTAAATAAAACTGATAAAAGTTGAAAATAATTATGAATAAACAACTTGAATCTTCAATATTGCATAAAATAAATCTAAGCTATGAAAACTCAGAAAATAATAAATTCTAAAATTAGGGTATAAAAAAAAGTGTCTAAATAGACCAACAAAATGACTTATATAGGCATATGAGAAATATACAGTACAAAACTCGAAAATACAAATAAAAATGCGTTTTGGGACTAATTTTAAGACTTTTCACCTTTTCCCCGCAGTCAGTGGTCGCGACCGCGGGTAAGACCACGGGTGTTTTCTGACTTTTCGCGCAATGGTAGCGATCACGCCCGCGGCCGTGGGGCACCTGAATCTCCGCGCAATATTCTTGTTTTAGTCATATGTTTTTCGTTTGAACTTCGATTCAAAATCTGTTTGCGCCTATGAACTTGTATCGAAATGATCTACAACTTTCAAGCTGACGATTTTACCAAATTCAGCTTCAATATTTTTGTAAATTTCATCAAAGTACGAGCAAGTATCACATTTGACAAGATAAAGTAATTCAAACATAAAACAACTATCAAACACTTAATTTCTTATAAAATTAACATCATAAGAACATGAAAAATCATAAAAAAAAATATTATCATAAAGCCATGCAAGTCTAGTTTAATTGTAATAAACGAAACAACTTTAAAAATCAACCAAACTTAGATTAAAACCTAATATCAATGGTCAAATGGTCAAGTCTCGTTAAAACTTTTCTGACGAAAATCCAATGAGAAAAACATCAGTAAAGGAAAAAGAGTACTTGATCTAAATAATATAGAGTTCAAATTACATACATTTATTCCATCAAAGTTCAAGCAAGTGATCATATTTTCACAAGATAGAGCAATATAAGTACAAAATAACTATCCAACACTCATTTTTCTATAAAATTAATATCATATGAACATTAAAAACCACGAAAACATGAGTGTTATCACTTTCGCAAGTTCACATATAGCGTGCTTGATGGTGACGTCAGCCAAATCTAGTTTTTCATGATCATTTGGGTAACAGTAGAAATTGTTTTCTTCTGATAGGAATAGGATTGCTACAAATCAGGCTGAAATTAAGACGTTGGCCAATCTTTCCATCATATCGTTGCTCTTGATTAGTGCTGAATAGAAGCAGGCCAATATTCCTACACTTGTCTCTGCGTTAATTCATCAGTTGTCACTCTTTCTCACTATCTTGAGATCGATCACCGCTTATTTTTCCGCTTCAATGCTGATCTACACGAAATCTCACAAGCTCTACCTTTAGAGTGTGTTTGCTTTTTATCCCTTTAAATGGAGGGATAATAAAAATTTATGTTTTTAAATGTTTGTTTTCTTATCCTTATTTTACACAAACACCATTTTCCCTCCAAATTCCTCCTTGAAGTGAAAATAAGGAAGGAAAAATGGTGTTTGTGTAAAATGTGAGATAAGAAAGCAAACATTTAAAGACATAAATTTTTGTTATCCCTCCATTTAGAGAGAAATAAAAAGCATACACACCCTTAAGCTATTATAAAATAAAGATTAATAAAATCATTTATGGCCTTGGGCTCATTAAATCATTCATATCCTGCAATATTAACAATTTTAATGTTGTAAATTTATTAATAACCTTCGCCTATACTGTATCAGTACCCAAAAATATAAAATAAGAAACTCTAAACAAGCGTCCCAATATAAACGTCTCCGCAAACTTATTTTGTTGGTGAATGAATCCTTTTTGTAGTGAAGGACGTGGTATATTCGTAGCTTTCCGTTACTTTGAATTCATAATTATATGGAATTAAAATAGTTGTATCTCGTGAAGGATAATGCATATCAATTATTCAACATACATAAACCCTCACATCCCCATAATTCATGAAAAAATAAATATGTTGTCCGGTTTTTAAATATTTAAATAATTGACAACCACGTACATCTTATATTACTTTGGCATTGCGTCATGCCCACACTCTCTCTCTCTCTCACACACACACACATTTAGAACTTGAACTCCCTTGATCTCTAGCTAGCTGCCAAGCCGAAAAAGGAAATAATAATAATAATAATAATAATAATAATAATAATAATAATAATAATAATATAGGTTAGATAAATAATGGAGGACTGCCCAAATCATAAACAATAATTAATTATTTAGTCCAATGTGCATTGTCTCCCAGGTGAAGATTTAAAGCAGTTGGGATAGTGAGCATTAACTAACACACTAAAAGACCGTTGGAAAAGAAATATGGGTGCTGCCGTAGTTAAGAGTGAACACCATTATTCATTAAACACTACTTACAATCATACACCCCCCGACATCGACTACTACTCACCCATCTACACATACTATATAGTTCTCTCTCTCATTATATATATATTCCATTTTTTATAATGAATGATTTATTATTATTATTATTCACCCACTGTCGATTCATTGGCAATAAAAGAACCCTATTTAATTGGCAGGCCAATAAATGAATCCATTCTTTTAAGCCAAAAATTTGGTAACACATGAAATCTTTTAAAGAATTTAGTAATAGTATCTAAATCTAAAGTAAAGTAATTGTTAGTACTAAAACGCAAGCCGCCTTACAATTCTCAGAATATGTCCTTTCGCTGTCTCTCTCTCTGGATTTCGTGTGCAATATCTTTTTAAGCAAAAAAAGACACACAGTCGTAGCTCGCACGCGTTGAGACAACAAGAGACAAAGCTACCCCTCTCCCCCAACTATATATAATCCCCATGCCTTCTCATCATTTTCTCACACATCATCCCAAGTATCCTCGGACTTTCTCTCTCTACAACTTCAATTCCCCTCCTTGGACCACTCTCTTGATATCTTGAAATTCCACGCAATGCAGTACCAATCAGAGTCACGCAGCTACTACTCCTCCGCCGTCCAAGGCGGCGTGGACCCGCTGGAGCGGGTGGTGCGGCTGGCCTCCGGCAGCGCGGTGGTCATATTCAGCGTTAGCACGTGCTGCATGTGCCATGCAGTGAAGCGCCTTTTCTGCGGGATGGGAGTCAACCCTACTGTCTACGAGCTTGACCAAGATCCCAGGGGCCACGAGATCGAGAGGGCCCTCTCCCACCTTCTCGGCGGCGGCTCCGCCGTCCCCGTCGTCTTCATCGGCGGCAAACTCGTCGGAGCCATGGACAGAGTTATGGCCTCTCATATCGGCGGCACTTTGGTTCCGCTGCTTAAGGAAGCTGGCGCGCTCTGGCTTTGATTGAAAAAACCCCATCCCTAAACCATGCTCTTCTTTTTTCTTTTTCCTTTTTTGTGTTAATGCTTTACTAAAAAAGAATTAATTTTCTTGTGTTAGGAAATTAATTTCTAGTACAAAGGAAAAGAGGCTAATTAATTCGCCCCATTTTCGGATTGGTTGTATTAATGTAGCAATTATGTGCGGGGTGTCACTCCTTTGTACAGATGATGCATCAAGCTAGCGAAATTATTCTACTCTTAATTCATTGTATTTCTTTGATTTCTCTCTCTTTTTGTGTTTGGCATGGAATTTTGATTGCGCATGCATGCATGAAAGTTGAATATACTGCTCAAAATTAAATCAGAATGCGCATGGGTACGCGTGTCAATTAACTACCTTTTAATCCTTAATTAATCAGAGATTAAATTAATATAGCTAGTCACGCTAAATATGTTACCCATAATAACCAAAAAACATAAGAAGCGCGTGTGTGATTTTGAAGATGAGCCGTTTATGACGTTACCCACTTTCATTAATGTGTGTAGACGATGATAGGTTTAGACATATATGCCATTAATGAGAAACAGAGATTGGAGATCCAATATTAATTCCCTGTGGCTCGGCATTCAAACAAAAATTAATAAATATCTTGCATAATTAATACTAACAAATTCTTATGCTTTCGAACAATATTCTTGTTCACACTTTACACATTTACCTAAATTTTTTTTATAGCACACATTTACCTAAATTATTTCTGCATTATTATATTTGTATGTAAATCTCACTTTTAATAAAAAGCGCAATAAAGTGTCAATAATGAAATATGATAGTAATGCCCAAAGCCTACTAATTGAGAAAGTACTTTAATTTGCATTCTATATAAGGGAGGTGCTGGTTTCTAATTTAAATCATCACAATACTTATGTATTTTTGTATTAAATTAACATAAATGCAGAATAATACTGAAGTATATTGAATGTTTCTTTTTTTAGTCTTTTCTCTTTTGAGTTGGGGCATGCGAAATATAATAAGGGTTATAAGTTGTGACGTAGCTAGGATTTTATTTAAACTATTTTACAATTTCCCCACTGGTCCCTTCCCTCCGTCACTGCGGGTAAGTAAGTTAATCTAAGGTTTGTCATTTGCGATTGTTCCATGTTAACAATTAAAACACTGGTTTCTCCAAAAAAGAAATGCATATATTGAGGGGAAGTAAGATTACATTAAAAATTGGGATTTTGACAAATAAAATTACGAATTATCTTGAAATAATAATTTTAACATAAATTTAGAAGTGAGATGAATTAAATCATCATTTTTTTAGTTTACGTGCATTAATAAAGACGACGTCATTTTGTAAGGCCTAAACAATGCCGTTTCATATAATTGCAATTAAAATTTTGGGATTGTATCATGTATATATCTACACCCTAATTTCCAATATTAAGCAATTTTATTGCAAACGATATCGTAAGTTTCAATATTATGTGGCAAATTAATCCACGTAAATTCCAATTCAAACAATTCGGCGACCAAAAATAATTGAGGAGATGAAATTTTAAAATTGGAAAGATGATTATTTAATTCGCTACATTTCAAAGAATCACGTTAAATTACAATTTGAAAATAATTCATGATTTTATGTGGATCTTTATTTCTTGTCTGTACTTAATTTTACTTTTATGAAATAAGTCCCCGTAATTTTATTTTGTTTAATTTTTTGGGGGGACGTTATTTTGTTTAAATTACATTATCTAACTTTCACATAAATTAAATAACACTTCGTGCCCAAATTTTAATGATTTTAACAAGAAGAAACTTGACCTTAAAAAATTTAACAAATATAACTTGAAACTGTATATTATATTAATGAATTCATCAAATAACAATTAAGCTAGTACAAACTATATAAAATATTCAAACAAATAAAAAATACAATCCATAAAATGTGGGTGAGACTTGAAGCAATGATCTTTTACAAGAAAGAGACTTTAAATGCATCAACTTTACAATTTTGGAAGATGACTTTTCTCTTAATTACCAAACGACTCTAAATTATGGGACGGAATCCTAGCTAATTAACTAAGTAATTACATACGATGATTAATAATTTGAAGGCTAATCAACTCCTTCCAGCCTCCAGTATCTTCACTTTCTTAAGCAACGCTTGAATAGTTTCACAAGCATCCTACATTAAGACGAAAACAAGGTCGAAATCTGAGAATATAATTATTAAATAATAGTATAAGAAGAAAATTAATTGTGTTAATTAGAAGACAGACCTTTAATCTTCTTCTCAAATTGTCCTCCTCTTCTTGTCGTCGACCTCTTTCTTCCGCGAAAGTAGCAACAAACATTTCCTGTTCTTTATCCATTGTAAACATCTTCTTCTTCGTATCTTCAAGCTGAAATGTGTAAACAAATACAAGAAAAAATATTTAAATACATATCAAAATTCAATGGTAAGAAAACCAAAGAACTCAGAAGGTGGTGGTGTAAAATAAACAAAGGAGTGACCTCATTTTTGAGTGACTGCCTCTCCTCCAGCATAATCTTCAAACTGGAATGAAAACGACGAGGCATCAACGCAGGATCACAGCTATATACATAAGGATTAATAATCAGTCATACCTCTCTCTCAAACCTTCATTCTCTTGCCTCAACTGAAAGAGCATGCTTGAACTCGAGGCAGAGGCTGCTTCATCTTCATTGCTCTATATTTTGAAGAGGAGGAGGAATAAACAAATAGATAGGTAGCTTAAAACAGGTAGTTGATGCACGACCTTACCTTAACATGTGGTGATGATTTAGGCTGCGAAACTCCAACTCTGTTGGCAGATGATCGATATTCTTCTCTTGCAGGCGGCGTTCTCTTAGTCTTAGCTGAGCTCTGCTCAACTTCAACACTGCTAGAGGCAGTCTTATCAGGGGAAACAGAATTCTTGGGGTGGCGCCTTGGAGCGTAGCCGATGACTTGACAGTTGGTAGACCTGCAACTCCACCAATTTTAGTCTACATTTTGGTTGAGAAATTCATAATAACAGAAATCAGACCAATAAGTCTTCTGAAAGTGGACTAGTCTGTTTTCAAGCCTTGAGAGTGCAACCGTGCGCTCAAATCCTTGCTTATCGTGCGCTGGTTCGATGAAATTAGCTTCCAAAACACCTATAACTCCTCTGCCATCACTCCCTGCAGCATTCCACACCCTCCAGAAAGGCTTGATGAGCCGATTCTTGTGGTAGACGTTGAAGCCTTGAATATCAATATGGTGATGTGCATCTTTAACAAATCCAAGAGTCACCGTTGCTGACATCTACAAGTAAGTTATATACTACAATGCATGAGTCTGTGTTCAGTTATAGAGAGATCAAGGTAGTGAAGCAGCTTACATTAGGATCTTTTGATGCAGGCACGTCTGGGCGAGGAGCCGGCCTATACACATGGCGCTCGCTGTTCATGAGGTCGCTGACTATATCGTGATGATCAACCTCCTTTCCTCGCAAGATTATGCGGAAACCACGAGGCAGGCTACGGTACAGAATGGAGGCGTAGCTCTGCAATTAGATTTGCTTATTACCACTTGAATTCAAACACATTTTTTCATTTTCCTAATCAAGAGGCTTACTCTGAGTGAGTGGCGGTAAGTGAGGAAGTGGGCAGAGCTCGAGTACGTGTTCGCCATCTTTATCTTCTTCTCATTTCTTTCGTCGCCTCTCAGTTGAATGTCCTGAATTATTGCAGCAGCCGTGAATCGAATCCACCAATTCAAACTCAACACAACATACAGAAGAAAAAAAGGGAATTAAGTCTTTGTACATGTTGATCGGTTTCAAAATCCAGCTCCGGTGATCCTAAGTCGTCGTCCCACAGATTATAGATTACAATGCGCGTTCCTTGCTCGCTCAAGAAATCGAACTAGACATGAAGAAGAAAAGGTAAGATGGTGATCATAATTAATCAGGAAAAAAAGGTTGAATATTACCTGTTGAAGAAGATCTCCCTCTGTTTCATATGGAGACCACTCAACAATGGTTTCAAGGTTTCTGTGCCAAGAGTCGGAGGAAGATTTCACATGCTGACTCCATGCTTCTCCATTCCTCTCATAATCAATCTTTACATTCAGTAAATAAACTCACTATCAGAATAGCCCTAACAAAGTAGAAAAATTAAAAAATATATATATGAGTGGGAAAATACAATACCATTGGAACAACTATATCTTCTTTGCCAGTACCACGCAAGAATGTGTAGGATAGCAAGCCAATGCTCTGCATAGAGCTTCGGCCATACTTCCCCTGACAGCGGGAGAAGACGATGACATCCGCCCCCAGCCTCATCGTACTAGTCTTGAAACCATTGCCATCTGTTTAAGATGGATTACATATATATATATGGTTATTTCTAAACACATTTAATTTTATCTGTTATTAGCATAGAGAGTGACTAACATTGGCCGATTGTGCTGGAGATTTTGCTTTTGGCCGAGTAGCCGAGAGACATGCACTGCCGCATCTTCTCAGGAGTCATGCCGCCGCCGTTGTCTTGGACCACCACCATTTTTGTTTTGTCCTTCCTGTTCTCCACCATGTCCACATCCACATACGTAGCTCCATTGCAATACTGCCACAAGATGTACAGATAGATATATATAGTCAAGCAGCCATCATCAACACCTTATAAATGCAATATTTTTTCTGATTGCAAGTACCTCGTCTAAGGCATTGTCTAGAAGCTCTGCAAAAGCTGCAGGAAAATAACAATCCATAATTTTGAAGAAAAAAAAAAATACTAGATCAATATAGTTAGGAGAATTATCACGAAAATAAAACAGAAAAGGTATGTGTTACCTCCCAAAGCCCATTTATGGCTGGTTGCATTTGAATGCAAGAATTTTGGATGAACCCTAACATGATCCATTTCCTCTGCAAAATTAGTAACAAAGATCATCAGAAAAGAGGGAAATTTAAGTAACCATCCCGGCCTTATCCATCTACTTAAACCAAGCCACAAGAAACAAGGACTTACTCAAATCCCAGTATCAATAACATGAAGAACAACTTACCAAAAACAAGCATATGTACATGAAACAAGTATTTGTTTTAGCCATTAGGTCAAAGAATAATTATTTTAGCAAAATATGAGTATAGTATATACTTTTTTTTTGATCAGAAAAGGGAATTAACATAAAAACAAAAGGTACCAGAAGTACCTAAAAGTCAATACATGAAGAGAGCAAAAAATTGCTAGAGCGCACCAGCAAGAGAAACTCACATCCGACTTAGTAAACCTAAAAATCTTACTCCAACTCCACATCCGACTTAGTATATCCTATGTAGTCTACAATCTTCATCTTTTGGAACATTCCTAGCATTATGATCATACGTAATCATGTAATCATATGAAGGCTATAACTCATTTAAGACATCCCTCCTAAGTTTTGGTTCTTTCACTTATTCAAGGCTGCAGTTTTCCTATATGTGCACTTTCAAGCATGTGATCTCTTCACCATTTTCTCCAATTCCATCCTAGAGTTGTGATTTTTGTTTACATGAATTAGATTTAATTTATAGACATATGTTGTTGAAAATAGCTTAAGTTGTTAATGAGAAAGTAAACAACGATAATAAGGGAAAGAAATTATACGCACCATCGTAAAGGTTGGCCCCATTGGCGCAGCCCTCGTAGTCTCCGGCTTTCCAAAACTGCTTACAACTCGACATCACAGCCACCGTTGTAACCGGAGCCACCGCGGTAACCGGAGCCACCTCGGTAACATGCTTCTCTTTTTCAATTACATTTTCTTGCTTTACCCTAACCACGGATTCATAGCCATGGACGGGCGGCGGGCGGATAGGGTCGAGAAAGCCGACCGGCAAGAGCGCTTCCATTCGGCGCTTCTTATTGGGGTTGAGTTCGACGTCGCTGTCGCTGTCGCTGCCGCCGCTGCTGCTGCTACTGCTCAACGAAATAACTTGTCGTCGTTCCGGCTCGAGCGTTTCTTGCTTGATGTAAGCATCCATTACGTGAGCAAGGGTTTTTCAGTATTGAATTAATGCTTAAATTAAAAGAGAAATGAGAGGGTTTGGTTTGTATGGAGAGGTTATAAAGAGATGGAGAATTTGGAGCGAGAGTTACGGTTTAACCGCCTCCCCTCCCGCGTAAGTGGACGAGTGGGATTGGGTTTGGGTTTGGGTTTGGATTAGGTTTGGAAATCAAATCTATTATAGAATCCTCTACCTATATAAAAAGATTCTGTTTCTCACAGAGAGGACTCTTATCAATTTAGTTGAGATCAAAATTAACTCATAGATATGATTAATTCATTATATCCTACTTTCAAAACCAAGGAATAATATCTATCAATTGCACATATACATCAATCACATGTAGCCAACTTAATATAATCTTCTAACTTTAGTTAAGAATCAGAGCAGGAGAAGGAAATTGGAGAAGCCAATTCTGGAAAGATTCTGATTAATCTTGGAAGGAATGTTATGGAAAGGAATTGGTTGTCAATGTAATCCAGAATTGCAATTTTTAGATCTATTGATATTGCAGTGCATTAATTAGTCCTAATTACATTATAATTGTAATTATAGTTGGAGATTAACAAATTTTGAGCATTAATAGATCTATCAATACTATATTAAAAATGCAACTCCCAATTTAAAAACAATTTCAAATTGAGTGACAATTTTGTAGTTATAATAAAATTAAATGTTTATTTGTAAATTGTATTTTTTCTTTTTATTTTCTTTTTTCTTTATCTTCTTATTTTTTGTTTTATTTCTTTCTAAAATTTTAAAATTCGACTGATTATAAAATATTTAATATGCATATCAAATTAAAGATCACGATAAGAGCTTTGATTTGATATATTTTATATACATATTTAAGTTAAAATGTAAAAGTTATATTTATTTTAAGATTAATTTTTTAAAAAATTATCTCTCCTCTCTCATCTTTTTTTGTACGAGTCTATTTTTTTTAACTTATTATATTTGCCTTTTCATAATATTTGTTTTTAATGTTGTGAAATTTTTATTTTTTCAATATAAAACTTTAATATATTTAGTTAAAATTATTGTTTCTATTATAATTATACATATTATAATTAAGTTGGTATCGATTTTATATTAATATAGAAAAATAAAAACTTTTTCCATGCATTGCACGGGATGCAAATGCTAGTACTATATTAAAAAGCCAAGATTTCAATTTGAAATCATTTTCAGATTGATTTCAAAATTGAGTAGCTATTTTATAATTATAATGAAATTGAAGATTTATTTGTAAATTATATTTTTTCTTTTTATTTAATTTTTCTTTATCTTCTTTTTTTCTTTGTAAAATTGTGAAATTTGACTAATTAAGAAATATTTAATATGAATATCAAATTAAAGATCGCGATAAGAGCTTTAATTTGATATATTTTATGTAAATATTAATTTGATTTAAAATGTAAAAGTTATACACTATTTAAAGATTAAATTTTTTAAAATAATCTCCCTCCTCTCTCATCTTTTTTAGAATAAATCTATTTTTCAATTTTATTATTTTCATTTTTTTTTTACTTTTTTTTTGGTCTTTTGTGGTAGATATTGTGGAGCGTTGAAGAATGAACTTAATTGTTTAGAGGGTTTCTACAGATGTAGATTGATTCATACAAAGTTAATTAATGATTTAATATAATTATTAATATTAATAGTAAAAAATATAAGTTGTGTTTAGTTAATAATAATAATTTACGATAAATCAGCGATGTTATAATGACATCAAATTAAATAGGAGAAACTGAGAGGAAAATAACACAAATTTGGTGCAAAGGGAGAATCACATCGAGGAATATTGACGTTGGAATATTCTGACCAAATTTCCGTTTGAACTTGGAAGCCATGCACGAACGGATGTAGCGATAACAACGGTGGAGGGGATATAACGTAAAACAAGATAGAAAAAGAGCGATGAGATAATATTAATAAGCAAAAGAAAGAATTGTATTGCTAAGGAGTGTGTTTACAAAATTTTCAGTGAGCCTACATGAATAATGAGGGCTAATCTAAGATAAGGGTAGGGATGGAGCAAAATACCTAAAAATCGGTATACCGCACTTACCGTACCGCAAAAAGATCGAATTAATATCGAAATTTCGGTATACCGTAAATTTTGGTACGGTATTGTACCGTACGAAAATTTTTGGTACGACAACAGTATCAATTTTCCTCATGCCGCGGTATACCGATGTATACCGATACCGCGGTATATGCCGAAAAATCAGTATATACCGTTGTTTTGGTATATACCATCGGTTATATCGAAATATCGGTATATACCGGTAGTATATACCAAAAAAACCCGTATACCGTCAGAATAAATTATATATATATATATTTAATGGTAAGTTATTAAAAATATTTTTTTCATAATTACTAAAAATTTAATGACAACTTATAAAACATATATTTATTAATAATTAAAAATATGTAAATAAATTGAATAAATATAAAATAAGTTGCATCATGTTAATTTAACTAAAGGACTTTGAAAAGTATACAAGTATATTATATAACTATACAAGTATGAGCTACATATATATTTATATTTATATGTCTATATACTATAATTCTAATTCTAGAATAACTATATCTCTAGAATAAGTTACATCCATATTATATAAAATATTAACTAATAGATAATAATAAGTCACAAGTAAATTTTGAAAAGTAAATAAAGTGAGTAAATATAAAACTCAAACAATAATTACAAGATCTACTAGGTTATTGATGAAACTAAAATATCAATATATAGTCCAATATAATATATAACTATATAAGTGTGAGCTATATAATTATATTATATATATGTAGACTATAACTATAATTTTAGAATAAGTTAATTTTAGTGATGTAAAGTAAACAAATCGAATTGAAGCGAATATTATTGAATTCAATTTATATTCGTAAAAATAATTGCATATTCCAAGGGTTACTAAAATATCTTTCAAATTTTATTTGCTATTCATATTCGTTATGTACAAATATATGGTAAGGCATGGAACAATATATCAATAATTTCGGTATACCGTAAGGTATGGTATACCGCACTATCGGTACGGCATCGACATGAGAAAAATTCATACCAAACTTTTCGGTATGCCGATCATCGGTATACCGAAAACTACGGTATGACAACTGTATGAAAATTCTTATACCGCAATTTATGGTATGATATACGGTATGACGAAAATTTTTCAGCAAACCGTATCGATCCACCCCTAGATAAGGGTAGAATTATCTTTTCTAGTTTCTTATAAATAAAAAATTCGAGAACTAATTCGTCTTTTCTTTATTTACATGTCAGCTAAGTTGGCATCTTGAAGATATTTATGCTAGGCTTTGTTTGTCCTTTATCACGGTTGGCCATCTCTCTACATGCTTGATATCATCCAATCTTGACCTCACTCCTTTGACTTTTTCCATGTTAACTACTTCCTTTACCATAATTAGGATTGTATCCACTACTTAATTAATTTCCTTCATTTCCACTTCTTCTTTAACTTTATACTTCAGATTATGGTCGTCTGCGTCGCTTCTCCCAAGTGGCACTGACTTTGTAATTCAGCCCTGCACTTTTAAAGGAATAATAATTACTGAAATTCACCTTCTACTTAGATTTCGGGCTTTTCAGCCAAATCTTTGTCTATTGGGCCTAACACAATCGGAATCACATATTATGACCCACATCAAATCAGTAAACGAGTTTGCTTACGAGTTAATTAGTTTACTACAACTCACTTCAAACTTGATTTGTTTAGCTAACGAGCTCCATTAAACAAATTTGAAAAAATTTTTATCAATTCCAAATCCAAATAGCTCATGAGTAACTTAACTTAATTTACTATCCTCACTAGCTACTAGAAAAAGCAGGTCTAACGAAGGTAAAATACGGTCACAAATGGAGAAAAAACGGTCGTTAATTTGGTTAACGCCCATTATCTGGCATCGTTATTTGGATGGTCACACTTAAGGTTAAGGATTGAAAAGCGATCGTTAAAATTAACGATCATTTTTAAAAAATTAACGACCATTTTAAAAAAATAACGATCATAATTTCGATCTTTAAAATAATTGAATTTTTCATAAATTAACGACACCGTTTAATATTAACGATTGAAAAACGGTCGTTAATTAATGACCATTTTTCAATCATTAAAGATATTATTTTATTATTTATATCTATATTTTTTATGATAACTCTCACGGTCGTTAATTATATATTAACAATAATTTTTTTGGCATCATTATTTTTTTAAAAAAATATTTTTTTTGAATTAGTTTTTATCCTATATTAAATAATAGTAATAGACATGTATCCCAAATCTATAACCAAAGGTACTAATTGCCTAAGTGTTGGAAATATGGTTTTAAGATCATATCTGAAATTAATTATTTAATTAAATATTTGTTATTTAATTGAAATAATTATTGGATGTTAATCTACGTCTTGAGTAGATGAACGTGGTATACTTGAAGTCTCAAAACCGATTTCCGGTGAGTGAGATATTGTATGCCAAAGTTTGGATGTTACGAAGGAAAATAACACAAGAGTTATTTGTCCCACATTGGAAATTGAGAGATGTTCTCTCTAGTGTAAGAATGGCTAAGCTCATGGAGCTAATAAGTTATGGGCTTGCTAGTGGGCTTAGATGAGCTTTTGGACTAATTATTTTCGGCCCAATTATTTCACAACCCAATATTTTGAAGTCCATCCGTTTGCCCAAACAGGAACAGCACAACAACTTTGTTTGAATTCTTTTGAATTCAATTCATTTCACTCACTATGCATTTAGCTCAGTTCTTGATCCTTGTTAAGTTTGCTGGAGCTTGTCGGACTTGTGGTGCTACATCCGCCGAGACGCTGCCATTTTACCTTTAGGGAAGAATCGCCAACACCGAAGAGCACTACCGGGGCGATATTCTTCTTGCAGGAAGAGTTCTACTCGACTCAGGCATTCTAGTTTGTTTTAAATCTTTGTAACTTCGTCTTTCTTCCTTGTTATTTTTTATCTTCTACTTGTTGTAAAAGTTTATTTGAGTTGTAAAGTTTGTTGAGTATTGATATTACTCACGTTTTGATGAGTTGTCATTATGTAGACAAAAGGCGTTTTTATGTTCTCAACGTATCTATCGGTGTTGCTACTTTGGTTAGTACTGTCCAACTCGTGCATGACTCTTTCTTGAAGTATATCTGGTTGCTTTTTAGATATACTTGTTCCTGACTCCATAACCTATATAACTCCTTGGCAATTCGAAGATAAGGAGTTTATCCACAAGAGTCCTTGTTCGTGTGCATCTCTTCTAGGGTTTTCAACCTTCTTCAACTATATAAGGATGAAGAGATCTTGGTGTGAAGACTACTGCGTTTATTACTCTTCTTTAGTTCATAAAGAGTGTTTCTTGCGAGTGCTTAGTTCGTTCTTTGTGAGGGTAGACGAACTAGTTTTGTGTTTTGTTTTTTTACGTTTGTAAGCAAGGTAGTTGGGTGAGTTGGGTTTTCTATTTTTTCTCTTTACCAGGCTGTTGGTAAAGCTTATTTTTGTGGGTGTTGGTGGTGAGTGAGTTCATTCACACTTAGAGAGTTGATTGTTGTTCTTCTCTCAATTATTTACGTTGTGAGGGTTTGAGAAGTTATAGAGGCGAGAAAGCTTGAGAGTTTGTCGTGTAAGTCCTTTGTATAACTTATCTTCACTAGTGGATAATTTACCCTGGGCGTGGCCCCCTAAACGTAGGTTGTTTAACCGAACTAGGTGAACAACTCTTGTGTTCAGTGTTGTTACTTTCGTTGATACTTTGTGTTGCACGGTTTCTATTTTTTTTTGTGCGGTATATGCAATTGGATAGGTAACCTTTCAAAGTTTACTCGATCGTGTGCCTGGTTGTAACAATCGCAAGAAGAATATTCTGCTGCTGCTACACGTTCGAGTTTGAAGGTTTTTGGACACTTTAATTTGGTTTAATATTTTCGAAACTTAGTATCCTTTGCTTGGAAAATGGCGTCCACCATTCCCGCTTCCGACGCTGCCACCAATGGCTCCACCAACTCCTCTTCGTCGCATCTGTTTGGGCAAACATATGACCTTATTGCTACTTCCACCGTTTCCTCTGATGTTCATTCGTTTGGGCAAACAAATAGACATCTCCTAGTTTAGGATGGCTACGTTTGGGCTAACGAACGAGCCAGTATAGCCAAATGTAGTTAAGCTCGTTGTGGCTGAAGTTGAAAAACGGTGAAAAAACTCATTTAGTGATGGAACAAATATAGGAGTTTATACTCGTATATGTAGTTCGTACTAAATAGTTTTTTCGTTTAACCTCTTTCACTATGAGAATGGTGTTTGAGAAGGTACTTCATTCTTGGAAGGTATTCAAGAGTAACATTTTGCGTAGGCTTTATGATGAATCTTTAGGTTTCGTTGTCAAACTCATTTTTTGAGAAAGACAACAAAGAGGGCTAATTCTAGATAAAAAGGTTGGAATTGCAGCCAAGTATAACTTGTTGAAACATGGTTTCTCAAGTGTTAAGTAAATATTTGTAATTTGTTGGAACGTGAGATTCCACAAATAACTTATTGATTGTGCAAGATTGACTATGGTCAAGTTGGGTTTACATGTTGTAGAACATGTCGATGAATATCCATTCCGAGATGGTGATAATTTGGTTGTCAGGGTATTTATCAAGTACACTTGTTTTTGAACAAATCGTTAAATCATTGCACGTATTGTTAAAAAATTGTACAAATTGTTGGACGTGATGTTGTATACCTCAAAGTGTGGGGGTTGACATCTTCGTCAAGACATTTGATCTCTTAGTGAGATTATTCCTATTGAGTGTGTAAGGTCAATAGATAATATAGCAGATCATTTGATAAAAAGTATTCTTTGAGACCAGATGTATAAACTGTTAGAGGGAATGGGTTTGAAAACCACATCTTAAGGATGATCATAGTGGACACCTAACCATGATGACTGGAGGATCCCAAGAACTTGTTTCAATGGGACAACTAAGCTATGAGAAACCGTGTGTTGAACACTCGAATTCGCCTATTCCTTGTAGAACAGTGAGTGTTCTAAAAACCTGCATGTGGTGAGGTTAAGTATCTGATTTTAAAAACTCTAGAATTCCTCTAGAAGGTCAAGTATAGCAGGATACTTGAAGTTAAGAGTCACCTATATAAGTGTGAAGTGTGGCCGCTTCGATAGACACACTTATGAATCCAAAGGGGTGTTCCAAGGCATGTAATGGACACAAACGTGAGAACGAATAAGGATTAAAGCAATATTGTGTCAATATTGTTGACTCAGTATACATCGAGGAGGACTAGATCAAGGAACAATATCCACTAAGACGTAGGTATACTCGATAAGATTGACTATGGTAGGTTCAAAGCTACAAGCTACCTTTCCAAATGCAATGTTGTTTCTTAAGAGGACTGAGCTAAGTGTCTGCATACATTTGCATACGGCTTTCTCACTCATGTGGGGGATTGTTGGAAATATGGTCTTAAGACCATATCTGAAATTAATTATTTAATTAAATATTTATTATATATTTAATTGAAATAATTATTGAATGTTAATCTACGTCTCGAGTAGATGAACGTGGTATACTTGAAGTCTCAAAATCGATTTCCGGTGAGTGAGTTATTGTATGCCAAAGTTTGGATGTTACGAAGGAAAATAACACAAGAGTTATTTGTCCCACATTGAAAATTGAGAGATGTTCTCTCTAGTATAAGAATGGCTAAGCTCATGGAGCTAATAAATTGTGGGCTTGGATGGGCTTTTGGAATAATTATTTTCGGCCCAATTATTTCACAACCCAACATTTTGAAGCCCATCCATTTGCCCAAACAGGGACAACACAACAGCTGTGTTTGAATTCTTTTGAATTCAATCCTGTAACATCAAATTCAGTTATTTTGAATGTTGTAACATCCATAACAGCCATATGGTTGATTCATTCTCATTTTGTAGCTTTAATCCCCTCATGCTTGAGTTGCCTATATATAGGTGTCTAGTACATGGCATTCTAGACACTAAAATTCTGCATTTCACTCACTACGCATTCAGCTCAGTTCTTGATCCTTGTTAAGTTCGTCGGAGCTCGCGGTGCTACATCCGCCGAGACGCTGTCGTTTTATCTTTGGGGAAGAATCTCTAACACCGAAGAGCACTACCGGGACGATATTCTTCTTGTGGGAAGAGTTATACTCGACTCGGCATTCTAGTTTGTTTTAATTCTTTGTAAAACTTCGTCTTTCTTCCTTGTTATTTTTTATCTTCTACTTATTGTAAAAGTTCATTTGAGTTGTAAAGTTTACTCGATCGTGTGCCCGGTTGGAACACTAAGTTCATAAAATAGCCAATACATCATAAAGTAGTGAAGACAAGTCATAAAGTAGACAATACAATAAACTAAGTATTCAAGTATCTAGCAACAATGTCAAAATAAACAAGCGACTAAGAGGTGGGGGTGAGAGTGATCGGATGCATCAGAGGAAGAAGGTCGATGTATCTTCATAAGCAAAGTGATCTGTGACTACATCTCCTCCACCTTGTGGTGCAAAGCCTCCTCATTGTCCTTCCTCTGTAGTAACTCACCAGTGAGTCTGGCAACCTCGGCTACAAGAGATGGTGGATGGGGAGCATGTGACGTGCTAGTGGACTAGGTGCTACTAGGAGAGGTAATAATTTTCGAGAACGTCATACACATCCCTATCACGCGTCCCATCGAGTCCAGAGTGAGGACCTCGTGAAAGACGCATGAAATTGTGGTTAAAAGTTCAAATAAATTTTTTAAATAAAATAAATAATTTAACGACCGTTTTTCAATCGTAATATTTTAACCAAAAAAAATAAAAATAAATAAGTTTAACGATCGCTTTTACGATCGTTGATTTTAAAAAAGTTAAAAATCAATTGTGGTCGTAAAATGATCGTTAAGCCCACTGTCTTAGCCACCGTTAATTCCGATCGTTGTTAGCGATTTTCTTGTAAACTTTATGTAATAAATATTCAGTTACGCTAGATTATGTTTGGCCACGCCAACTTAATTTCTGATAAAACTTTCGTAGTGTTTTAGGGTGCGTTTACTTTGATTGTAAAATTTTCATTGGAAAATGATGAATAAGAAAAAAATAAGAAAATATTATCCTTTTCTCTCTCTATTTTTTTTTATCATATGTTTATTAGAGATTATATTATCCAACATTGGAGAAAATGAGTAAAAAGGGGTTGCTCGATAAAATATTCTATCATAGTAAACATGTGAAAATAATGAAAAATAAGTTAAAATATATACTTTTTCTCTCCTTTTTTCATCAAAGTAAACGCACTCTTAATTGCCAAAGAAATCGTCTGATCAGTTGTAAAAGCAAAGATGTAAATATGGGGTCTAAAACGAGAAAATGTATAAACTCGTTTTTGCATGGTTTCTCAAGAGCCTTGGGCTCGTAGTTTTGTCTATAAATATTAAATATATATAGATGTTAGAATATAAACTTGTAAACAAGTCAAACTCATTTGCAGACAGACAGACATGCAATAATCGATTGCAGGACCGCAGGTTCATGAATGTCAAATTAATTTTTAAGTTTTCAAAACTAAACATAATTATAATAATTCACTAGTTTTTTTTTCTTCTTCTATTGTAGCTCTTTTGCAATTGGGTCCTTTTAATTTATCATAAATAATACATGCAGTATTCGATTGCAGGTTCAATATGAATGTCAAAATCTTAAGTTTTCAAAACTAATTAACATAATAATTCGCTCGTTTTCTTCTGCTTCTGTTCTACTAGCTAGCTCTTTTGCAACTGGGTCCTCTTTATCTTTAATTAATTTACTTCTTCTCCTTATCCTAAAATATTTTGAGAGTGATTACTTCTGACTATTAGGCTTTAATACGTTGAGATTCAAAATTCAACATCTTTTTTCAATATTTCGTCATCTTTTGAAATAGCTACTAGTTTACATATTCTTGATCTCTGATGTTGATATAGTATGTCTCTACAAGCAGCGGCGGAGCCAGAATTTTGACTCCGTGTGCCTAATTTTTTTTAATCAAATTAACATTTAAATTTAAAATAAACAATAATCATTAAAATAATTATAATATCATTTAAATTACATAACAAATCAAAAAAATAAAAATAAAATAAACAATGTTTCATAAATCACATTATTTCTCTCATATTTTTCATGTTTTGGAACCTCTGCATAATAACTTTATTAGTAACATTTACAAATGCAAAAAAATTTATGTAAGGTACTAAACAATCATTTAAAAAAAATTCTCGCATACGATTGTGAAGAACACTTTTGATGATATATATTCAGGCAAGAATAAATGGAATATTTAAGGCTCCAAACTTGTAGTTGTATGGTTGAAAAAATATTATCATTTAATCAACATCACATTCTATAAATTATAATCAGCACCAAATCCCTCTGTTCAATATCAAATAGAAAAGCAAAAAGATACTAATATATCTTCAAAAAAGAAAAATTCCTAATCAAAAGAAACACACTAAAATGGGTAGAGAAAACAAGCATGCTAACACCAAATTACAATCAAATTCAAAGGAATTTATATCCATAAACTCAAATTGAAAATAAGAGAAGAGAATTCGTCTCCATTTGGAATAATTAACACATATTCAGTTGAATGAAAAAAAAAAAAAATCACAACTGCTTCAGCATCTAACAATAATTTATCTACAACAACTTATTTCATCATTAAATCAAGAATTTAAGTGATGAAACGAGAATTTGGATCGAGTTTCCCAAAGATTAAAGATTGAAGATGAAATAAATTTCCGTTAGAAACTAATACAAAATTTATATTTTTTTTATAATATATATATATATATATATATATATATATATATATATATATATGAAATTATAAAAATACCCCTACAAAAATGACAAAATTCCGGGGATTCCAGTGATCCCACACTACCGCCTCTAACTCCGCCCCTTCATGCAAGAGCTTTACATTTAGGTGAGATTAGAAATTTTACACTATTTTCTCTTTCTCGTATTTTATCTCCTGTTTACGTCACACAAACAACAATGTGTATGCTATGTGATCTGTAAACTATTGTTAAGGGGATAAAAGAGAAAAATAATTTACTCTTGGGTGAAAATTGTGACTGTGGTTTGATTTTCCAGTCAGTAATGATTTAATTTTACTCAGGTAAATCTTATAATCAACGAGGGGAGTCATGACACAGTCTCAATTCTACCGCTAATATAATTATACATTAGAAATCATAACTATGTGAGGATATTCTCAATCCTATGAGCATGTGACTATGTGAGGATATTCTCCTTCAAGAGTTATATATGATTTCTAATATATAATTATATTCGTCGTAAAAATCATAGTAGAAATCATAGTGTTAATAGGCAAAAATATCCTATTTCTTATGTTGTATCCTACTTTATAAATTTAAGCATTTTATGCCCAAATTATGTGAAGTACCTATTTTACCCTTTGATGTTGATGAATTTGCTTGTTTTTTATGAAAGTCTTACACATTTGACCGATTTGACAGCTATATATCAATCATAAAAGTCAACGATTTGACAATTATCAGTCAAGAGTACAGATGAGATCATGTGTCCGCCCGGCCGGACACATGATCTAGCCACCCACCGGTCATACGTATTCTTGACTGATAGCTGTCAAATCGTTGAATTTTATGACTGATAGTTGCCAAATCGATCAAATGTGTAAGACTTTCACAAATCTTGTAGTATTCACCCCCTCATAATATATAGGTTCAAATCTGGACCACATATTTTATTTATGTGGCATACTAAGTACGAGACACATGTCAGAGGCCTTTCAAGGCAAAATATATATAGGGGTAAAATAGAAATAAAATTTATATTTTACCCCTGTGTGTATTTTGACTTGAAAAGTCTTTACGCTCCTAATACACCATATACACACATTGTGTGGTCCATATTTGAATTTATATTATACGAAAAGGGGACATGATTCATTTCCTATATATCTTTCTCTCTCTATTTATATATATATAGGAATGAGATCATATAGATCACAATGCTTATAATAGATCTCTATATCCAAATCTTGACCACACATTTATGACATGTGGCGCATCAAGATGGTGACACGTGGCAAGGATTCCAAGGCAAAATCTGGAGGGGTAAAATTGGAATGTAATTTTCGGATTTAATAATTAAAAAAATATATTTTTTTTTTAGATTTTCTCAAAATAGATACTCCCTCCGTCCACCAACAATATGCCACAATTTCCTTTTTCGTCCGTCCACAAAAAATATGCCACATCCATTTTTAGTAGTAGGGTCCACACCATTCCACTCACATTTAAAGTGGGACCCTTACTCCACTACCAACTTCACTCACATTTTATTAAAACCCGTGTCGAAAGTAAAGTGGCATATTTTTGGTGGACGGAGGGAGTATATTTTAGATGCATATAGTTTCACACAAAGATGCATAAAGTTTTCACATGAAATGCATAACTTTCAACAGAAAAATGCATTTAATTTTTCCAGTTTTGGTATTTTCACCACCCCACCCCATACCACCCCCCAATCCAGCCCACACCACCCCCAACCCTCCCCATTACCACCCCCCAAAAATATGCATGTTTCACATGCATATAAAATCAAACAAAAATGCATAAAGTTTTCACATAAAAATGCATTAAATTATACAAAAAATGCATTTCATTTTAATAAATCTGGTAGTTTCGCCACCCCACCCCTGCCCCTGCCCCCTGCCCCCCCCACCCCCACCCCCCCCCCCAAAATTTTTTTTTTTTTTTTCAAAAACTGATTTTCTAATTGCTGGCCCACCCCCACCCCCCCCCAAATTTTTTTTTTATTTTTTTATTTTTTTAAAAACTGATTTTCAAAAAAAAAAATTGGGGGGGGGGTGGGGGGGGTCAGTGGTCAGAAAATCAGTTTTTGAGAAAAAAATGGTGGGGGGGGGGGGTGGGTGGGTGGGGTGGGGGTAGGGGTGGGTCAGTGGTCAGAAAATCAGTTTTTAAAAAAATAAAAAAAAAAAATTTTGGGGGGTGGGGGGGTAGGGGAGTGGGTGGGGGTAGGGTTCTGGGGTGGGGTGGGGTTCTGGGGTGTGGGGGGTGGGGTTGGGGTGGGGTGAAATCTTATGCATATTGATATGAAACTTTATGCCTTTTTATATGAAAGTTCATGCATTCTCGTATGAAACTTTATGCATCTAAAATATACCTATTTTGAGAAAATATAATTTTTTTTTTTTTGAATTTCGAAAATTACATTCCAATTTTACCCCTCTCCAGATTTTGCCTTGAAATGCCTTGCCACGTGTCACCATCTTGATGCGCCACATGTCATAAATGTGTGGTCTAGATTTGGATCTACGGATCTATTATAAGCATAGGGATCCACCGGAACCCAACCCTATATATATATATATATATATATATATACATACATGAAATGGTTGTAGTCGCATTGCCGCCCCAAGCAGAAACAGAAAATTAAAAAATTAGTACGAGCCTAGCAGTGGCGGATCCAGGGGGGCTAGAGCCCCCCCCCCCAATTTTGATTTTTTTTTTTAATTTTAAATATAGAAATTAAAAATAATAATAAACTAAATACTCTGTTAAGAAATACAAATGGAACAGACTGAAAGCTAGCACTAATAATAAACTAAATACTCTATTAATATTTTAGGTTGTTGATCTAACAATACAAGAGCTAAACACTCGGTTTTCCGAAGCTAGCACTAATTTGCTTAGATGCATGGCGTGTCTTGATCCGAGAAATAATTTCTCCCAATTCAACATTGATCAACTTTGGGCCAGGTGATTATTTATTATTTCCACAATTACTAGCTCGGGTTCGCCAAGTGTCTATTCATATATTATTTGTAATGTAATAGACATGGTAATGAATGAAACTATTGTAGGTTTTTATTATTGTTGTTGATCTAATGACAAAAAAATAATTATTTATTAATTACTATATATTATATCCCAAAAAAAATTCCCGGGGGCTACCGCCCCCGAACCCCGTGCAAGTTCAACCCCCCCCCAACAAAATTCCTGGATCCGCCCCTAGAGCCTAGGGTATATTTGAGCCTAGGGTATATTGCATTAATTTGTTTTTACTTCCATAAGTTCTTCAACTTCTCACCATCGCATCATAAATGCTATAGTTTACCACTCCTTTTCGCATCTGCTTTTTTATCGCAAGTGTGAGACTTTGACAAATTACATGCATGGCAGACACTAAGCACAAAGATATACACATATATATATTGACATAAATAAATACAATTATCTTCAAATTAGCATATGATCAACATTTACCAAGGCCTAGAAAATAAAATATATTGTTCGCTAGTAATTGTCACATTTGAAATTATCTATTATTTTTTTCTTTGTGACGCATTACATTTGAAACCTATTTTTCCTTTGAGACGCATTTAAATCTTGATATATATCCATTTCTTCAAAATATAAAAGGTTATTTTACTATAAGAAAAATAGAAAATCAACTAGCTAGTTATGTTGTAGTCCGTCATATATTGTGGCACATCTAACTAAAATTACTAAATTAAGGAGCATAGCTGCAAGCAAATATAATTTGCGTTGACCAGATAAATATTGCACTACTGATCCCTTCAAACTGTTGTTAGGCTGCAGCCATTTCATCATTATTTATACACAAAATATCACTATTTATATATAGTTGACTGGCTGGTATTCAACTAAGTGGAATCCTTCTATAAATAGGCCAATCCAAATATATGAATGCACAACATATCTGAAAGGAAAAAAAAGAACAAGTGTTTAGCTAGAGTTCCACTGTTTCCTTGTTTTTCTCTACTTCTTGGTGAGATTGTATAATTATCAGAGAAGATCATATTTTATTGTAATATTATAGTAGTAATATATATATGAAAGAAAAGATGGATTTATCTAAGGGTGCAAAGAGAAAATTAGGAGTGTTGTCCAACATGTGGAAGAGGTGCAAATCCTTTAAAAAGGGAATGAAGGTGGCGCCGGCGCCGGTGGGGTATTTTCCGATCTACGTGGGCCCGGAGAAGGAAAGGTTCATGATCAAAACGGAGCATGTGAACCATCCCCTCTTCAAGAGTCTACTGGAAGAAGCTGAATCAGAGTATGGATATGGTCACAAGAGCCTCCTCATGCTTCCATGCCAAGTTGATCGCTTCGTGAATGTGTTGATGGACTGTGATGATGATGATGATCAACAAATTGGCTGCACTTTTGTTGGAAGGACTCAATCCTCTAACTACCATTTCCTTACCCCACCAACACCTACTGCCTTGGCTCGATAACAAAACTAAAACTATACATCTTCTTTCATCTTTTACAGTACTTCTGTAATGTCTATTAATATATGAAAACGCAGTTTTGGAAATGATCGTGTGATCAATATCAGTTATTTTTAACAAGTAAGATGAGCTGGCATTCGTTAATTTAGTAGATTATATTTCTACTTTGTAACAACGTCGTCGTCTGTACAGTAAGAACTAGCATTTGCACTCGTGCAACGCACGAAAAATATTTTTATATTTCATTATATATAAAATTTATATTAATTTGATTATTATATAAAAATTTCTAAATATAATTAAAAGATACTGTAATTTAAGATAAATATTTTAGTTTAATATAAAAAATAAAGAACAATTCATATTAATAAAAATTGATATTGTGAAAAAAGAAAACAATAGTATAAGTTAAAAGATAATTGAAAAAAATAGATTTATTCAAAAAAAAAGGAGAGAGGAGAGAGAATTTTCTTAAGTTTTTATTGTAACAGCCCTAATTTCCCGGGAGAAAAAGAAATGGGCTATGTGACAGGACTACTAAGTTTTACTTGAATAAAATAGGTAATGTGCCCTGAGGGTTGGGCATTTTGCCGTATTTAAATGAAAACAAGTACGACATTATAACATAATTATTCTCCCTATCAGGATCGGAAGTTCGAAGGTCTGAGACCAAGACAACGTCTCATACTAAGCACATGATAGATGCGGAAAACAATTGCTAAGAAAGTGATGGAGAGTGAATTAAAAGCTCGTATAAATGCTTGAATGCTTAATTAAATAAATATGCAACTCATATAAATTAAAATAAATGAAATTTGACAAAGTTCTTTTGTAAATCATTTTGTTGGAATTAAGATAAATTATTTCTCTTTACCCGGCGGTGAATTCTCTTAACTTCTAAAATCAAAATTACTCTAAATTTAGCTGTGAGAAGACGGGGTGTCACAATCCTTCCCCCTTAAAAAAAATTTCGTCCTCGAAATTTCGAACCTCTGAGTATCATTCTCAGCTTGTAGTTATCATATATTCTTTCTGGTTCGTAGTGACTCTACTAGAATAATATGTTTGCTTTTCTGATTCAACATCATCCCAAATGATAACTTATTATCACTACGAATTTCACTTATTCTAGTACGTCAATTCTTTATGGTCGTACCTTCCACATCTTCTGGTGCCTGAGCTTGTTGTTGTCGGTCAAGTGCATATGCTCTTGCTATTCGAATTGGCCTTTGGCCTCGTTTTCTCCCTTGATTCTGAATATGCTGTTGAGGTCTGTGTGGGGTTCCTGGGCATTGTCGAGCAAAGTGACCATTATCTCCACATTTGTAGCAAGCGTCGCTCCCAGCTTTGCAAACTCCGAAGTGATTTCTGTGGCAATTCTGGCAAAACGGTACTTGTTGCTGGGTATTTCGCTCTTCTTGTTGGTTTTGCTGCATTTGTTGATTAGTCCCTTGCCATTTTCTTTTTCGTTTGTTGTTGTTGTCGACACGCTTATTGTCTTGAATAAGTGTTTTCATTTCTTCTGGCATCATAGCTTCAATATCTCGTGCTCTGCTCAAGGATTGAGCATATGTTAGTGTTCCTTGACTAGCCAAGGGCATTCCTATCTCGTGTCGTAGACCTCGCCTGAACTTTTCAGATTTTTTCTCCTCAGTATCCACCAAGTGTGGAGCGTAGCGTGATAACTGGACAAATAGTCTGTCGTACTCAGTGACAGATTTATTCCCTTGTCGAAGATTCCAGAATTCTGCTTCTTTCTTGATTCGATAACTCTGAGGAATATACTTCTCGTACAACTCTGCTTTGAAATTTTCCCACGTGTATTCCTCCCATTGTTGTGGCGACAATGTCCTCTGCACTGACTCCCACCAATAGTCGGCCTCGTCTGTTAGTTGAAATATAGCACATGTCAAACGCTCCTTGTCAGTAAGACCCATGAAGTCGAAGATTCGCTCCAAGCACCGTATCCATTTTTCTGCATCCATTGGATCTCCCATTCCATTGAAAGTGGGTGGGTTGTGCTTTCGGAACCTTTCACTTGCTCTGCGTTCTGGTGCACCAGGTTCCTCGGCGTTAGGTACCATTCCTCCTTCCCCAGCCATTTTCTGTAGTAACAACTTGATTAGTGAAAGCTTAACGACATCGAAAAAAATATATGACCAAAAATAACGAGGTATGTTGCAAGAGAGACAACAACACACATCAAGGCGTGAATGAACGACTCATACATCAAGGTATGAAGATTTATGTTTATATGTCTCGAAAGAAGGCTTTCAAGGGCATTTAGAAAAAAATAAGGTCTTTCCGAAAGGATTTATATAGATATCCAAAATATCAAGGCTTTTGAACACAAGAAATAAGGCTCTTCAAGGATTTATATATATGACACATATATGTCCAACAGTATTGGGGCTTTTAATCGAAAGAAAATAAAGGTCTACAATAATAGGTTTACGTTTAGAAAGTGTGTGTGTATATATATATATCTATATATCCGGTAACTCTACTATATAGTGGGATATTATGCTTGTAGCTTCAAATTCTTGTTAGCTTGTGGCGGGGTTCCGTTAGTTCCATTCCACCTATCTTTTTTGATTGGTACACGTTCTTGTGACGTCTTTGAGTCTTCCATACTTGTAGAGTGCGTGGAACCATTCATGCGTCTTTCTGCTTATCGTGGGCTCGTTTCTTCGTGTCTTGTTCTTCTCTTTTGTCTTTTCATGATCTATCTTTTCTAAATTCCACACTTCTATGATCTATCTCTTCGTATGATGTCTCTCTATGTTCTGTCTGCCTTCGTTCTATCTTTCTATTCAAGCATTCTAAGTTATACGTGCTTCCGTTGAGCACTCTAAGTTTTTCTTGATTCTTCTATAGCACTTCATGCTAGGAGTCTATCTCATAAGATTCTCATGCTACTATCTAGTGTATTTCTCTAACTACGAGAAAATTACACCTGTCTGAACTAATAACTGAGGCGACAAACTAGGTCTGCCTACTAATAGCTGCTGGTCATAAAGACGTAAAATCATTATGACAATTTCACTGACTGTTCTGACTGTAACATATAACTGATTCTGGAGTCAAAGCTCAAATGCTGGTCATAAAAATATGACAACTTTCTGGTCATATAAATGAATATGACAAATCTTTCTGGTCATATAAACATATATGACAATCTTTCTGGTCATAAAAACATGACAAACTTTCTGGTTATTCAAGCTAAAGCTCAAAATAACATCTTTCTGTGAATCTAGTTGTAAAATAATTACAACAAACTGAAATATTTTCTTTTAACAAGAACTCTTGCTTTTAAAATCACTTTAAATACTTGTACGCACTTTAAGTAAAAATTTGTTAAAATCGCGTACCTTTCTTTCTTGAGAGCGGTGTGAAGGCGAGCTGAGGGTTGCTGTGTAGCTTAGAAGTCTAGAGATGCTATTCTAGACTCAACATCAATGAAATAGCGGTCTCAGAGCCAAGAACTTTCGCTCTGATACCATTTGTAACAGCCCGGCTTCAGAGTTGACGGCTGTCCCCACAGACCAATACGAGTCTTTTCTAGCGTATTTTGTCCTCACTCGCACGCTCCCTGAGAAACTTCCCAGGGGGTTACCCATCCCGGAATTGCTCCAAGCCAAGCACGCTTAACCTTGGAGTTTCTTCCGTGTGGGCACCAGAAAAGAAGATGCATCTTATTGATATGAGTAGCTCAATCAAATCTTTTAAGCTCTCCTCGAATATGCAGTCCCATACCTGCATATTCTCGGAATCCCTCTCTTTCGGGTGTGTTCCGGTTCATCCCTGCGCCCCTCCGCTTGGAAGTCTTAACCGTAGCCGCTCTTTGTCCATACCTCTTTGCACCGGCGATCACTCCGTACTTCGTCCCCGGGCGTCACATTTATCTTTAAATAAATATAATTTTTATATTTTAAATCTAATATTTATATAACATATACTCCCTCCGTCCCCGAAATAAGTTCCTCTTTGGGGACGACACGAGTTTTAAGAAAAAGTGATAAAGTGTATTGATAGTGGAGAAAAATATGTTATGTAGTAATTAGTATTGAAAGTGGTGAAAATGTGAAAAAGTGTTACAATTATTATTGGGAGTGGTGAAAAAGTGAAAATAAGAATAAATAAAATATTATTAGTGGTGGGGTAGTTGTCCAAAAATAGAAATAACGAAAGATGAACTTATTTGGGAGACGTCCCAAAAAGGAAAATGATGAACTTATTTAAGGGACGGAGGGAGTATCAAATTAAAGCTCTTGTCATGATCTTTAATTTGATATGTATATCAAATATTTTATAATTAGTCGAATTTCACAATTTTAGAAAATAAATAAAATAGAAAAATAAAAAATTAAAGAAAAAGAAAAAAAGATGTATCACTTATAAATAAACCTTTAATTTCATTATAATCACAAATTTGCCATTCAATTTTGAAATTGATTTGAAATTAATTTGAAATTGAGAACTCCCATTTTAATATAGTATAGATTTCTAAATAATTATAAATCATTACACAATCGTGTCGAACAAATTGCTATATATTCACAATTTCGAAATAAGAAATTCACAATAAGTTGTCAAATTGTTTATTTAAATTTAGAATATTACTATCATAGTTCCTATACTATTAATTTTATTGTAATATCTAATTAAGTTAAATTATGAATTTTGTGGATTTAAGAAATAATAGAGGATATATATAATTATCAAAAAAATATTAAAATTATTATAATTAATTGTAGTTATAGTTATAGTTATGTACTTAGAATATAACTAAAATAATAGTAGATTATATAATTATTATAAGAAATAAATTGTGGAATTAAGAGTAGATAAATGAAGCATTTCGATAAATTATGGGATATAATAAAAAATTTCCATAGAGTTGGTTAAATGATTATGGGTTGAATCATTAATAAATGGAGTATATAGATTGATTAAGATACAAAAAAACATTTATTGCAAGTGAAGGTGATTAGAGAGAGATTTGAATAGTGAAATTTTAGAGTGACGTGTAGGAGAGAGACTATGAAATTCTATTTTCCTATTCTATATAAAAATTTTATAATTATTATTAGAAATAAGTTATGGAATTAAGAATAGATAAATGAAGAATTTCGATATATTATGGGATATGATAAATTTGTTCCATTGATTTGGTTCAATGATAATCGGTTAACTCATTAAATTATAATTTAGATTAGAGGTGGTCCCGGATAAACCCGGGTGTATCGTACACCCGAGTTGACCCGTACCCAGACCTGCATCCTGATTCAAACTCGCATCATGACTCAAATTTACTATATATTCAGTTATACAAACGACACTGCATGTAGTTAATAATCTTTTTTATAATAGGATTAAGCCTTAACCTATGTGGCATGCTTAGAATTGTTTCATTTCATTAATTTACCATATATAATCTTCATCATTTATTAATTAATTAACTATTACCTTCTAGTTCTATATAAAGATTCATTAATCTTAATATAATTAATAATAAATGTATAATAATAATAATAATAATAATAATAATAATAATAATAATAATAATAATAATAATAATAATAATAATAATAATAACTTACATATAATCTAAATTAATAAATTTTGTTATTTATTTTATATCGATAAAAATTAGATTTACTGTCTGACAAGAAAAAAAATTATAATTTATATATAATAAATGATTTTAATAGAATGTTAGTGATTAGATGTATATTTGTTATTAATTTTATATTTCTCAGAAGCGTATATATTATATGTATATGTTGCAATATACTATACTGTATGAATTTATATATACATACACACACACACACACACACACATATATATATATATATATAATATTTACCTTCTTAATTTTCAATAAAATCAATTTTAAATTGAGTTTGAATTGAGACATGCACGTGTATGTAAATTATAAACGGGTTCGGTCATTGATTTACATGTTTGAATAATAAGGCACAAATTCTATAACCTGATTACTTTAAAATAGATTAGAAATCTTTAATTATGTATTAAATTTATAATAATCTCAATCGAGTGAATATTTCATATGAATGACCTCATTTCACATTGATTTTTTTATAAGGTTTCACTAAAATAAAACTTATACAAGAAGAATCTCTTGCTCTCCAAATTAAAAATCTATATTTAATTGACGGAATGATTGAGACTAATGCAATTTGAATTGCTCCAAGCGAGATGATTCTTGGAACCCAATTAAATGATGATACTCACAAGTTAAATTTGTTCTTTCAAACTCCAAACGAGATGATTCTTGGAACCCAATTATAATATTTGAAACTAATAATGCATAAAACTTTGTCAAGATTTTTTCAAGTTCCATACAAAATGGTGTTTACAAGTTAGTTATGATATTAGAAGCTCAAAATCATACAATCTCACAAGTCAAATTTGATTTTTAAACCTCCAGATAGTGATGTTAAAAAAATTGACGCATAAAAGTTAATTTTTTGTATTTTAAGTTTTAGACGAGATGATGCTCAAAAGTCTGGTGTTCAAACATTAGATGTCGTCTTCTGAGCTTTAGATGATGATATGATCCTACAGGGTGGTTCAGGCGAGATAATGCTCAGATGAAATAAAATCTTCAATATTGACCTTTTTCCAAAATATTATCAAATAAAAATTTATATAAAAAGAATATTTATTATTCTAAATATTACTGGGATATATATCTTTTACTGGGATGTCTATTAATTTATTAAATATTACTAATATTATATTTATGAAGATATATATAAAAATATAAATCTTTTTTGTTACGTATCACGTCTTTCAGGTGTAATACGGAATCAAAAAAATACAGATAATAGATAATGAGTTAATACAAGACTTTAATTTTTAAACCGAACAACATATTAAAATATTATATGTATTAAAGGTAAAGCAAAGCAAACCAATAAACGATATTAACTATATTTGGTCATTAATTAATCACTAAATCATTTCCTTGTACTTAATTAGTAAAATTGATATATATATTAGGTTCAATGAAAAAGGCCTAAATGTAAGAAAGAAGAGAGAAGTAATCTCATCCGTTGATCTTATCTAATCTAACGAACATGATTTGTTCACGCCATGTTCAACGAATTTTTTCGTTGAACATTCGTGAACATATACAATATTTTTGGGGGTTCTGGGTTTCGACCCCCCATATGTTCAACGAAAAAATCCGTTGAACATGCCGTGAACAAATCATGTCCGTTAGATTAGATAAGATCAATGGATGAGATTACTTCTCTCTTCTTTCTTACATTTAGGCCTTCTTCATTGAACCTTGGCCTATATATATATATATATATATATATATATATATATATATATATATATATATATTTTTGAGCTGTAATGAATATGTTGCAAAACCTAAAAATGATAGTAGGATTTTAGAGATGACGTATTCCCTTGTATATGTTGTAGACCAACCCATTGAATTTAGTTAGATAGGGAAGTCAAAAAGTTAATACGGGAAGTCAAAATCCAATATATGTGGATTCAATAAAAAGGATGATGCAATATCCCATTTCTAGTGCTATATGAAGTCGTTGTAGCTCCGCCGCCTCCGCAAAGCATAATTAAAAAAGGGAAATTATATGGAGCCATAATTATGGCTGCCATAATACCCCTAAAATTTTATGGAAATAATTGATGACTAACATGCCCTTAATTTATTTAATTTTAATATATACATTGTTTAGTTTTATAAAAGTCAGCCGAATGATTCTTATTTCCAAATATATTAAACTCTTGAAAAGAAAATGGGAGCCATAAATATCAATTTCCAAATATATAATTTCCCTTTATTAATTAAGAGCATCTATAATTATTGGTTATTTATTACCGGAAGGTTCCTTCATTGATTGATTAAAACAAATAAAGTGCATGTTATCGTTATTATAAAACCTGCACTCGTGATATTTATGTCATGCAAATACTTAATTACATAGATTAAAATTTGTGTGAATGCTTTTAGTGCACAAAAATCTCACAAAATATTTATAAAAAAAATCAATTATTCATCTTTCTATCTTCATCCCAAATAAAAATCACTAAATAATTATGGGATTGAGTGCATGAATTAACACTTCTAATTTCCTCAAAACCGTGAGTTTCATATTTAAAAAAAAAAAGAAAAAAAAAAGAACATGGCTCACAACAAAACGAAGCGAAAATGAAATTAATAAAAATTAGAAGAAAATAAAACATAAATGCATCAAAGAGGAATGTAACTATGTAACTATGTAAGTATGGCGTGGGGTACGCTACCGTGCTAGATGGTGATACTTTTATTTATTTATTTATTTATTCTATTTTTGGGGTGGGGTGGGGTGGGGTGGGGTAGGGGAGGGGAGGGGTTGCCGCTCATGGCGTGGCTACTCAGGTGGAATTATTCCTTTTTGGTGTGGAGTAATTAGTTCAATATATAAGGAAACAAATTTTAATTAATTAAGGAATGAAATAAATGTAAGGGTAATATTGTAAAATAATAAATTAATTAATAAAAATAATTACACATATAATTATAATAACTATAAAATGACTAATTTAACCCATTATGGCTGCCATAATTATGGCCATTTAGCACTACCCATTAAAAAATTTGAAACAAATTGGTAATGCATTGATTTGTTTCACTTGTCACCACAATATCATAGATGCGAAGATGGGCGACTTTTACACACACACACACAATAAACACAAGAATATACACATATAAATAAATATTTACAAAAAGAATTATTAATTCCTTCAAATCAGTGTGTGTGTGTATATATAGGGTATACTACAAATTGTAAAATGAAAATTTTCTGTGAAAATGAATTAAAACATATAGAATTTTAGTCATATATGATCAATTCAAACTTTGAACCAAGAATCGTCATATTTTTTTTCTTTGTGAAGGATTTTGATACTTATTTCTCGAACAAAAAGATATCTTGTTTCATAAACAAAAATCAACTAATTATGTGGAATCTATCCAATATTGTTGAATAGTGAAGATATATATTTTTAAAGTTAGAGCTAGAGCATAGCAATTGATTAGAGGCAATAAAACAAAATTTGTGTTGACCATATTTCACCAGATGAAATTTCAAGCTATACTAATTACCTGCTGGGAAAAACTAAAAATTAACTTTATGAGAATGTGACCCCTTGAAATTGGCGCAGACGTAGGTAATATAGGCTGACTTGAGAATAAACATGACCACTTGATGATGATGAATATTTATTTGAACAAGTTGGAAGTATCATCTTAGAAATCCTTGTATAAATACAAGTCCAGATTTAGGAAGCTAACCTTATCTGAAAACAAAAGAAAAGATGCCTTCCTTATATATACATCTAGCTAGGTACTTGAAATTAAGCATGAATTCATGTAAGGTTAGAAACAGGAAAGGAGTGATCTGGAAGAGGTGCAAATTATCCTTTCAAAAGAGCAAATCGGCGGGGCGTTTTCCGATCTACGTGGGGCCGGAGAAAGAAAGGTTCGTGATAAAGACGGAGCACGTGAACCATCGGCTCTTCAAGAATCTACTTGAAGAGGCTGAATCGGAGTATGGGTATTGCCATAAGGGTGTTTTGATGCTCCCATGCCGAGTTGATCACTTCGTAAATGTGTTGATGGAGATGGATATATTATTACTTTGATCATCTTATCTATTACTATTCATTATGCATATATATATTTGTAATGAGTATATCATTAACACAACTTTCCGTTTTTATTGTCGATCCTTTCTATTATGGATGTATATATATACATGAAGTTGTGAGCTTATCTGCATTAAAGAAATTAATAGTATATATGAATGCAATTTTAGTTTTAAAACTTAATTTCTATATTGGTACAGTCTTTTGTGGTGCATGGTATCCACAATAAGCTTCTAGGAATATATCTCAATTTATATTTCTCCATGTCTGGCATTCAAAAATGAATTTAATTCAACCTTTAATTTGTTTTTCCAAATATATTCTTGAAAAGACTGACAAGCTTACACATGTATTTAATTTACGAAAATTTAAATTTGCTGTTTTAACTTATCTTAAAATTTGTGTAAATATTCAGTACTAGCTAGTAGTAGTTGATAAGTAATTTGCGAATTCTCAATTGCTTACACGAATGTTGTCTATTTTAAATTTTGCACGCGACTTTTAAGTTGTATCACCGAATACATGGATTTCACTACATTTATTTTGGTTATGATTTTTTTATTGAAAAGAGATGGATAAGAAAAGATTATAGTATATTTTTTTTTTATCATATGCTTACTAGAGATGAAAAGAAGAAAAATATTAAAAAATATTTTCACACCACTATTTGAAGATAATACTGTTATCTAACATTGGAAAGAAAATGAATGAAAATAAGTTTGAAAAAATATTCTATCATGCCAGCAGAAAATTTTCTATTATGATAAATATATGAAAATAGTAATATATATATATATATATATACATATATTTTCTTATTTTTCATCAAAATAAACGCACTCTTAAAGTATAATATGACTCACACCCTCGACATGTTGAATTAAATCGACTTGCAGGTGGTACAAAATCGAATACATGGGACCATGGGCGGATCTACATGGTAGCTGCACTGGGCTCCAGCCCAGTGCAAGCCCAAAATTTTGTCTTATATATATTTAATATTTTTAACCTATAGTTCAGTCTTAGCCCAGTCTAGCTTTTAGAAAAAAAATAAAAATACATTTTAATATACTAATAAAAATAAGTTTATTCTTGTAGAAGCTAGATTAATTTTTCTAAAAGCATATAGTTGTAGCTTTTTATATGCTTTCAGTGTATATATTATTGAATCAATAGAAAGAGAATAATTATTTATTATAGTAGGTGATCGAATTCTTATCCTAAGTCTATTAAAATTCTACTTGAACATAAAAATGAATTGTACGGACTGCACAAAAATTTTGGCTCGGGAGCTACCGCCCCCGAACCCCCACTTATTACCTTCAAGGTCAGCCCCCCCTATCGGCAAATTTTGGATCCGCCCTTGCATGGGACACCACAAACGAGTGAACGACACATATATAAATCTGCATGGACAATTCCCTCTTTATTTTCAATATTGATCGAAAATATGTTTTATTTTATAACTGAACAATTCATATTATAAAACAGAATCATGCACGGCTAATTGCAAGAAAATATTTAAATTAAACCTTGCATTCATGTAAACTGAATCATGCATATTGTGTCAATGAACCTGCTTATTGTGTGAACCATGCATCTCGTGTCAATGAACCTTGCAACATGCATAGTTCATTAACACAATATGAAGGGTTCATTGACACAATACACATGATTCAGTTTTATAATATGCATTGTTCTGCTATGTAATATTTATATCCAACGTTATGCATATTTGTGTTTAACTATATGCATAACTATGGCGGCGACAAGCAGCACCGAGAGGCATCAGAGGGGTTGCATAGTGATACTTTCTCAGGCATATTTTTATCCAACGTTATGCATATTTGTGTACAATTATATGCATAATTTTGACGATAGCCGTGCCAAAAAAATGAATTTTTGACAAAAAAGAATTAAACAAATTATTTTTTATTTTATTTTTTCAAAAATCTTATTCCTATTTTACCCTACGTGTATTTTGCCTTGGAAGCTCTTGGAAGGCATCTTCCACGTGTCACACTCCTAGCGCACCACATACACACATTGTGTGGTTCAAATTTGGATCTATATACTACTCAAGGGAAGGAGGTCTATATGATCTCTTCCCTCTATATATATATAGTAAGGTTTTAATGAGATTGCTAATTTTTGTGAAAAATAAAAATAATTAATAAGTCAGTATATAGTGTTAAATAATAATATTCAAAAAATTAGCAAAATTTTCGCTCCCTCCACAATTTGAACCCAAGTAAATTTTTTTCCTTTTAGGTAGATACTATCAATTATAGAATAAACTAAATCAACACCTACGTACAAATCAATTTAATATATATCTTACTATATATATGAGGGATCTCATTGAATCATTCCCGTATACATAGTTCATGAATTTCGTAATAAGGTTAAAATATTGTGTGCAGCCACAAACTTAAAGGATCCAAATTTTGTGTATTTTAAAATTGATTATGTATCTCTTAAAAAGAGCAATTTTGCATACCGTAATTTCAATCACAAAGCATCATTTGCAGCATTAACACAATGAGTACACTACTATAAATTTGGCCGTATTTCTCTACATTGCATATAGACTACGATATTTGGACATCACCAATATTTCACGATCGCGATTATTCAATCATTTTCATGATCCTACTTTTTTTTTCATTTGAACGTACGTCATTGTTTACGCATGATCAATTTCGACGGATAATTAACCTAGTTGACATTAATCATAGCGTATGGTTTGATTTTGGATATAATGTGGAACCCCATTTTCAAGAACATCATTTTCTGATTTTCAATCGAGCTCGCCTTTAATTTCAACAATAGTAGATAATTCGATCGATCGACAACTTGTAATTAGCCAGTTGAATATTGTTGTTGGTTTCTCATAGATTATTTGATTTCTGACTATGATTTATTTTTCTTTATAGGCGTTCTATAGATCGTAATTGACGTTAAAATTCACTAATTTTGGACGTTTTTTAATTTTTAATATAACGTGTTAAAAATGACATCAACTTAAATATTATTGTAATTAATTTTATGATGATTTAAATTTGAGTTAATGGGTCAGCTGCCTCGGTGCTAGTCCGGCGGCGCCACCCACTTGTGTTTTTTTTTTTTTTGGTAAATGAAAATTTTATTCACGCACGAGAAGTGCAACCCAAAAGCGAGAATCAGAGTTACACGGAAAAAAGAGCCAAATTACAATATGAAGAAGGGAAGTTCGGAGAAGCGTTAGGGTGATTTTGTTAACGATTGAATGTATGATTATACGAATTTGGATGATAAAATCGTGTAAATGTCTCTTTGAATTTTTGCTCAAATTAAACCACCCTTATTTTAAGAATTGATATATATATATATATATATATATATATATATATATAGGGAGCGGTTATTCAATAAACCACCCTTATTTTAAGAATTACGAACCAGTAAAAATGCATGAATTTTATGTATAACACGCATGAATAAACTGTATAAAGGTACGAATTGCGGAAAATAATTTTTTTGCTACCTTTGGGATTCGAACTCAGGACCATGAATTTATCCAACAAGGTGATGAATCAACCGTAGATCTTGATGATCTAAGGGCTGAAAATGGTTCCTAATTTATATTTTAAGGAGCGTTCTTATTTTAGTCTTTCCCCTATATATATATATATATATATATATATATATATATATATAAGGGTTAATTGCATCAAAATACCTAACATTTTCCCAAAATTTGGTTTTTTGACAAACTTTTTAATTGTAGCAAAAAAATTAGCTACGTTTCAATTTATTGCAATGTCCGTCCCGCGTATATTTCCTACCAAATCCATTCATTTCCGGCCAATTTATTTTAGCTACGTTTCAATTTATTGCAATGGATTTGAGACGATAATATTTCATTACTCGGCACGACATGCCACCTAAGCTTTATGGAGGTCCACCTCAACATGAATTTGGCCGAAAATATACGTGGGACGGACATTGCAATAAATTGAAACGTAGCTAAAATTTTTGCTACAATTAAAAAGTTTGTCAAAAAACCAAATTTTAGGAAAAGGTCAGGTATTTTGATGCAATTAACCCTATATATAAATTATTTTCAGCCTTAGATCATCAAGATCTACGGTTGATTCGTAACCCTGTTGGATGAATTCGTGGTCATGAGTTCGAATTCCAAAGGTAACAAAAATTTATTTTTCGTAATTCGTAACTCTGTTGGATAAATTCATACGTGTTCTACATAAAATTTGTACATTAAAAAACATTTATATTTTATACACTTAAGAGTGTTTTTATTCTAGCCCACCCATATATATATATATATATATATATATATATATAGGGAGAGGTTCAAATAAGAACCACTAATAAAATAAGAACGGAGAACCATTTTAAGCCATTCGATCATCAAGATCTACGGTGGATACATCATCTTGGTGGATGGATGCAGGTGCTGGGTTCGAATCCTGAAGGGAGCAAAAAATTATTTTTTTCGGATGCATTAATTTAATAACGGATGCATTAATTTGTATAGCAGATGCAGTAATTTTATTGATTCTTATGTTCTCACGATAATTGTGGTTCTCACTATAACCGCACCCTATATATATATATATATATTTGATAAATTTATAATATTAAATAAAGAAATTAAAAGATTGCACTTGCGCTATAGGGGATTCGAACCAAGACCTTTGGCCTTAGGCATTAACCTCTTTGGCCAATACACGCACACTGCTCAAAAAAAAAAAACAGATATATATATTTTCGAGCTGTAGTGAATGTGTTGAAAACCTAAAAATGATAGTAGGATTTTAGAGATGACGTATTCCCTTGTATATGTTGTAGACCAACCCATTGAATTTAGTTAGATAGGGAAGTCAAAAAGTTAATACGGGAAGTCAAAATTCAATATATGTGGATTCAATAAAAAGGATGACGCAATATCCCATTTCTAGTGCTATGTGAAGTGACTGAAGTCGTTGTAGCTCCGCCGCCTCCGCAAAGCATAATTAAAAAATTTGAAACAAATTGGTAATGCATTAATTTGTTTCACTTGTCACCACAATATCATAGATGCGAAGATGGGCGACTTTTACACACACACACACAATAAACACAAGAATATACATATAAATAGTGTGTGTATATAGGGTATACTACAAATTGTAAACACATGATCGTGATGAAAATTTTCTGTGAAAATGAATTAAAAAATATAGAATTTTAGTCATATATGATCAATTCAAAACTTTGAACCAAGAATCGTCATATTTTTTTTCTTTGTGAAGGATTTTGATACTTATTTCTCGAACAAAAAGATATCTTGTTTCATAAACAAAAATCAACTAATTATGTGGAATCTATCCAATATTGTTGAATAGTGAAGATATATATTTTTAAAGTTAGAGCTAGAGCATAGCAATTGATTAGAGGCAATAAAACAAAATTTGTGTTGACCATATTTCACCAGATGAAATTTCAAGCTATACTAATTACCTGCTGGGAAAAACTAAAAATTAACTTTATGAGAATGTGACCCCTTGAAATTGGCGCAGACGTAGGTAATATAGGCTGACTTGAGAATAAACATGACCACTTGATGATGATGAATATTTATTTGAACAAGTTGGAAGTATCATCTTAGAAATCCTTGTATAAATACAAGTCCAGATTTAGGAAGCTAACCTTATCTGAAAACAAAAGAAAAGATGCCTTCCTTATATATACATCTAGCTAGGTACTTGAAATTAAGCATGAATTCATGTAAGGTTAGAAACAGGAAAGGAGTGATCTGGAAGATGTGCAAATCCTTTCAAAAGAGCAAATCGGGGGGGCGTTTTCCGATCTACGTGGGGCCGGAGAAAGAAAGGTTCGTGATAAAGACGGAGCACGTGAACCATCGGCTCTTCAAGAATCTACTTGAAGAGGCTGAATCGGAGTATGGGTATTGCCATAAGGGTGTTTTGATGCTCCCATGCCGAGTTGATCACTTCGTAAATGTGTTGATGGAGATGGATATATTATTACTTTGATCATCTTATCTATTACTATTCATTATGCATATATATATTTGTAATGAGTATATCATTAACACAACTTTCCGTTTTTATTGTCGATCCTTTCTATTATGGATGTATATATATACATGAAGTTGTGAGCTTATCTGCATTAAAGAAATTAATAGTATATATGAATGCAATTTTAGTTTTAAAACTTAATTTCTATATTGGTACAGTCTTTTGTGGTGCATGGTATCCACAATAAGCTTCTAGGAATATATCTCAATTTATATTTCTCCATGTCTGGCATTCAAAAATGAATTTAATTCAACCTTTAATTTGTTTTTCCAAATATATTGCTAAACTAATTACTCAATAAAAATCCGAATTTAAGAACGTAATTTTCAATTATGTATAAAGTATAATGATAATTATAATTATTAAATTATTTTAAATAATTTGATAATGCAAATTAATATTATAGATTATTATTATAGAGTATTTCAGATAATAATAATAATAATAATAATAATAATAATAATAATAATAATAATAATAATAATAATAATAATAATAATAATAAATATTTTCATAGACAAACATAAATAAAAGTTGAAAATTTTTAACAAAGAGAAAGAAAATAAAATACTTTAAAATTTTAATAACCTATTCATTTTAAATTCATTTTTTATAATTTTTATATCATACATTAAAGATCTTCTGACCAACTTAAACTTAAGATGAACATTGAATATTTTTTTTATAAATTAAATTTGACAATGTTTAAAAAAGAATTAAAATTATAAAAAGAAAAAAAAATAAATAGTAAAAAAATTGATGGGAGAAGAGAGAGAAAAAAAGGAAAAAAAAGGAGGGAGAAAACTCTTCTTTTATATATTATATAGATTTGCGAATTCTCAATTGCTTACACGAATGTTGCCTATTTAATTTAAATTTTACACGCGACTTTTAAATTGTACTCCACCGAATACATGGATTTCACTACTAGGTGCACTTATTTTGGTTATGATTTTTTTATTGAAAAGAGATGGATAAGAAAAGATTATAATATTTTTTTTAGGGGTTATGATAAAAAAATACATGAAATTTGAAAAAGTTGCAATTTTCACCTCAACTTTCAATTGAGCCTCAAAATACATGAATTTATATTTTTGTTGCAATTTTCACTTAATTCGACTTTCAACGAAATTAGAGCTTAATTGACAGTCGGAAATTCACCTGATGTTGATCTAACTTATAATGATAATGAGTATTTAGAAGCTCGGGGGTCTAAGAAGACAAAAAATAATATATTTGACTAGATTTCAATTGTCAATTAATCTCTAATTTCGTTGAAAGTCAAACTTATGTGAAAATTACAACAAAAATATAAGTTCATGTATTTTGGAGCTTAATTGAAAGTTGAGGTGAAAATTACAACTTTTTTCAAAGTTCATGTATTTTTTGGCCATAACCCCTTTTTTTATTATATGTTTACTAGAGATGAAAAGAAGAAAAATATTAAAAAATATTTTCATTCCACTATTCGAAGATAATACTGTTATCTAACATTGGAAAGAAAATGAATGAAAATAAGTCTGAAAAAATATTCTATCATGCCAACAGAAAATTAATTTTCTATTATGATAAATATATAAAAATAGTAAAAAAAATGAAAATATATATTTTTCTCTTATTTTTATCAAAATAAACGCACTCTTAAACTATAATATGACTCACACCCTCGACATGTTCAATTAAATCGACTTGCAGGTGGTACAAAATCGAATACACGGGACACCACAAACGAGTGAACGACACATATATAAATCTGCATGGACAATTTCCTCTTTATTTTCAATATTGATCGAAAATATGTTTTATTTTATAACTGAACAATTCATATTATAAAACAGAATCATGCACGGCTAATTGCAAGAAAATATTTAAATTAAACTTTGCATTCATGTAAACTGAATCATGCATATTGTGTTAATGAACATGTTTATTGTGTGAACCATGCATCTCGTGTCAATGAACCTTGCAACATGCATGGTTCATTAACACAATATGAAGGGTTCATTGACACAATATGCATGCATGGTTCAGTTTTATAATATGCATTGTTCTGTTGTGTAATATTTCTATCCAACGTTATGCATATTTGTGTTCAACTATATGCATAACTATGGCGGCGACAAGCAGCACCGAGAGGCATCAGAGGGTCGCATAGTGATACTTTCTCATGCATATTTCTATCCAACGTTATGCATATTTGTGTACAATTATATGCATAATTTTGACAGCAGCCGTGCCAAAAAAATGAATTTTTGACAAAAAAATTAAACAAATTCTTTTTTATTTTTTTTCAAAAATCTTATTCCTATTTTACCCCTACGTGTATTTTGCCTTGGATCTATATACTACTCAAGGGAAGAGGGTCTATATGATCTCTTCCTTCTATATATATATATATATATATAGTTAGGTTTTAATGAGATTGCTATTTTTTGTGAAAAGTAAAAATAATTAATAAGCTAATATTCAAAAAATTAGTAGAATTTTCGCTCCCTCCACAATTCGAACCCAAGTAAAAAAATTTCCCTTTCAAGTAGATACTATCAATTATAGAATAAACTAAATTAATACCTACAAATCAATTTAATATCTTACTATATATATGAGGGATCTCATTGAATCATTCCCTGTATACATAGTTCATGAATTTTGTAATAAGGTTAAAATATTGTGTGCAGCCACAAACTTCAAGGATCGAAATTTTGTGTATTTTAAAATTGATTATATATGTCTTAAAAGAGCAATTTTGCATAACGTAATTTCAATCACAAAGCATCATTTGCAGCATTAACACATTGAGTACACTACTATAAATTTGGCCGTATTTCTCTACATTGCATATAGACTACGATATTTGGACATCACCAATATTTCACGATCGCGATTATTCAATCATTTTCATGATCCTACTTTTTTTTCATTTGAACGTACGTCATTGTTTACGCATGATCAATTTCGACGGATAATTAACCTAGTTGACATTAATCATAGCGTATGGTTTGATTTTGGATATAATGTAGAACCCCATTTTCAAGAACATCATTTTCTGATTTTCAATCGATCTCGCCTTTAATTTCAACAATAGTAGATAATTCGATCGACAACTTGTAATTAGCCAGTTGAATATTGTTGTTGGTTTCTCGTAGATTATTTGATTTCTGACTATGATTTATTTTTCTTTATAGGCGTTCTATAGATCGTAATTGACGTTAAAATTCACTAATTTTGGACGTTTTTTAATTTTTAATACAACGTGTTAAAAATTACATCAACTTAAATATTACTGTAATTTTATGATGATTTAAATTTGAGTTAATGGGTCAGCTGCCTCGGTGCTAGTCCGGCGGCACCACCCACTTGTGTTTTTTTTTTTTTTGGTAAATGAAAATTTTATTCACGCACGAGAAGTGCAACCCAAAAGCGAGAACCAGAGTTACACGGAAAAAAGAGCCAAATTACAATATGAAGAAGGGAAGTTCGGAAAAGCGTTAGGGTGATTTTGTTAGCGATTGAATGTATGATTATACGAATTTGGATGATAAAATCGTGTAAATGTCTCTTTGAATTTTTGCTCAAATTAAAACTGATGTGGTGGTCTGGTGACATAATTTGTGTGAGTTATCCCGATCAAAACCACGACATTTGACCATAAATTATTATTTAAAAAAAAGAATTAAATTATTATTGCAATTTGCAAATCCAACTAATCTCTTCCTCAACCTTTTTCATCTCCGGAGGCGGAACCACATTTTTCTCCAATTAATGGATAATAAATGATTGGCATCATGTTATGATATCGTTGTATTTTCAAAACGTGGTTCCCACTTTTTGGTGAACATCTCTTTCCGGTCTTCTTGTCATTCTTGATCCAGTCTCGTTAGCATGAAATCAATGTCTCCAACCAGCAATAGAGACAGCTAGCTCTGTGTATTCATAATTTTTATCCAAAATTATTGTATATGTATAACCCTAATATTCAATTTATGTAAAGTTGATTTTGCTTTGTTTTTCTTCTCTCACGCAATAGAGACAGCTCTGGGTATTCATAATATTGAGGTGGCTGCTTTCAGCAATAAACACAAGTTTGAAATTAAACACAACTCTCGACCCTAGCTAACCAAGATAGTTGAAATAAACATCGCATTCGGAAATGTAGAGTTTGCATTAGTTAATATATTTGAAATTAACATATATCTACAACAAATTAACATCATGTCAATGTTCTCCGATTTTGACCAGCTCTTTTTATTTTTAATATCTATTGGAAACGATATCTACAAATTATATTTAATTTAATTCATTTTATAAATTTGGTGTGATCTTTAAAACATTGTAATTATGTAACTATATATCTTTTAAGTTGTTGCAGGATTAACACATTTAAATACCGACGTTTGCTTTGATGGAAAATGAGAGAAAATATATATATATATATATTCACATTTTCCCACTATTTTCACATGTTTACTATTATAGAAAATTTTCTTCGGACATAGTGAAATATTTTCTAGAACGGTTATTTTTCACTCATTTTCTCATTATGGGTAGTGGTGTGAAAATATTTTTCAATATTTTCTCATTTTTTTTATCTCTAATAAACATATGATGAAAAAAAAAAAAGATAATATTTTTCAACTTTTTTCATTTTCTAATGAAAATTTTATAAACAAAACAAACGCACAGAAAAACTAAGGGTCTTGTAGTCGGATTTTGGCGACACTGGCTCTTGCGACGTATACTATGTTAGCTTTTCAGTGATCATAAAAATTTCAGGGGTGATGGTTTTCTAATAAATTAAATTAGAAGAGGATGATATAATTGCAATATTTCAAAAATCTATAATATATTAGAAAGACAGTTTTTTAATTTGAAATTATTTTTAAATTCTTTCAAAATAATGGCTTATAATATGTAAACAGAGATTAGATTAAATTAATTTATTTAAAATATATTTAATTATTAACATAATTGGTCGATTATTATGTGAAGCAAAACTATTCTTCTTCATTTTTTGTATAATTCATTTTTTCTCTCAAAATCATGTTATTTCGTTTAATTAGAAAATTAGATGCAGTATGCATCTTTAAATTAGTGACACAAGATTTAATTTAATATATGATATAAAAAATTTAAAATAAATAAGATATAAACATTAAAACTTCGAAACAAATCATATATATATATATATATAGGGGAGTGTTCCAATGAGATTCCCTATATATATGTGGTGAGATTTTAGATTAATTTGTGGGTGTTGATTTCATGTATATTTACCTATATATGCAATTTATGCATGTACTTTCTAGTTTTTCTATTTCTTGATGTTTAATTATTAATTTTTTAAAATAGAAAAAAAAACTAAAGAATATAAACATATTTGAGAGATGAAGATAGTCCGAAGGTTAAGAAAAAAGGAATTGGCTGCCTATCAAAACTTTAGAGTTGAGACCTAGAGCTTTGAGTTAGGACAAAAATACTCTTTTCATTTTAATTTATCGTACCCTCAAATTCAAAATTCTGGATCCATTACCGACGGTGTCATGTATAAGCTAGTAAGCTACAATGTTGATAGAGTTTATTTTTCATTTACAATTTTTTATGTTCGCTATGAATACATATGGCTCACACAAGTAAGATTTCCACGTCGTTAATAAATTAAAAATCTTGATTGAATGATTTGTTACTAGTGTGTACATTTTAGATTAATGGTATTAAACACCTTTATAAAAGTGAAAGACGAGGATACGAGTGTGAGTCTCTGCATCCTTATGGAGTACTACTAAAATTGAATGTTTTGAAATGAAATAAGATAGTTTTAAATGCAAATAGAAGAGCTGATGAAATACCTTGAATCGTTTCTGAGGGAAATAAGCCCACTGGGCCTCTTTAGAACATGAACAATGGCCCTTTTTTTAAAACTTGGGAAAGGAGAATAGTGATACATTGGGATTCAGTGAGTAGTGATGCGTAAGATGACAGCAGGTATGTCTTATGAGAAAGAAAAGAACGTCTAAAGTTGACTTGATTATTTACATTTGTCCATAAAAATATTTGAGTTGATTGATTTTACTAGTGTTTTCATTGAGTAAAACAAAGTGTAATCGAACTCAATAAATTTGCCGGCGAACTTGAAGTTTTAAATCTTGATTGAGGAATTCTGTGTGAATTAATCGATTCGAACAAACTCACCCATGAAAGGAATGGAGGGAGAAAAGTTATCCCTTTTTTAGTACTAATAATTTAGTAAAGGAAGTGGGGATATGATGATATGAAGAAGCGTTGACAAAACAAGTTTGAGAGCTTAGCTGAGATGGAAGAAATAGTAATACTACACGATGCCTTGATTGTAACCATGGATTCACAGAATCGCGTGTTCCGAAACGGTGCCGTTGCTGTGCGGGGCGACACCATTGTAGCTCTTGGTCACTCGCAGGATATTATTTCCCAATTCTCATCTCTTTCGCCTCAACTCATCGACCTCTGCGGCCGCTTTTTGCTGCCAGGTTCAATTCTTCTTTTTCTCTTTATAAATTTATATTTTCTACCATCGTTTCACAATAAAAGCGTTCGTCTTTCTATTCGCTTCTCACAGTCACTTGAAGAGAAATTTCAAATTTGTAAATTTGATGCTTACTCTCAAGAAAGTGCCAGTTAATTTTAATTTTTTAAAGATACATTTTAAATGAAAAAAAAAATGATATGATTCTGCTAAAACCAGACTGACATTTGATGGCGAATGGGATATTTCCCCCCTGCAATAGAGAAGTATGTTGCTTAGATTATTAGAACTGTTAAGGATATAGATAGGTAGAGCAATGTTTGGCTTCTTGTTTTGGTGTGTGTGTGTGTTTGTGTTCATTTAATGATTAGAAATGTGTTGGTTTACTTAGGGTTGATAAACACACATGTTCACACCTCACAGCAACTAGCTAGAGGGATAGCTGATGATGTTGACTTGCTAACATGGCTTCACGACCGCATTTGGCCGTATGAGTCCAACATGACAGAGGAGGATTCTTACATTTCCACTTTACTCTGCGGGATTGAGCTAATTCACTCGGGTGTAAGCGCTGCAGTTTTTTATGACATACCATATGCATCAATGGGAGTAGTAGAATCTTAAATGGTGTGCTAGCTAGCTTTACATGGAAAGATTAAAGGCCTCAAATCTATTGAATAAAGACCTTTGTCTCTTTTAGTCTTTTATATAGTGTTTGTAATATCAACGAGATGATGCGTTGATGTAATAGGTCACGTGCTTCGCTGAGGCCGGTGGGCAGCATGTCTCCGGGATGGCTAGAGCCGTTGAACTTCTGGGAATACGTGCATGTCTAACCCAGTCGGTGATGGATGATGGGGACGGACTGCCGGCATCATGGGCCACAAGGACTGCTGAGCAGTGCATTCAGGTTGCTGCCTTTTCTACATTGCAATTAATATTTTTGAGCCTAGCTATTCACTTTGAAACATTATGCAATACTCTGGTTGATCGGATTATATATGGATGCTAGCATAAATGTGAACATTAATTTGTTTGAAGATCCTTTTTTGTTGAAATGCAAATTCAAACCAGCGTGCTTTAGTATACTCCAATATGCCTTGAAGCTTTAGTAAACTCTACAAATGTGCCTTGCTAATCCAAACAACACTTTTAAGGCTGTAACACAAAAGATTTAGGTGCCAGTGTAACATGTGATTGTATCTTGTGTCGAGGGCACAGTCGCAGAGGGATCTACACAAGAAACACCATAACACTGCTGATGGACGCATCAGAATATGGTTTGGGATAAGGCAAATTATGAATTCAACAGACCGTCTACTTACAGATACAAGGGATGCAGCTAAAGAACTGAATACCGGAATTCATATGGTGAGATCACTAAGCATTCTCTCTGTACATGTTTCTTATTCCCTCTTCTTCTTCTTCAACATGGTTCTTTTCAGCCCCTGCAAAGGTTCTAATGATGGACAAGACAAAGAAAAGATCTTTAGTGATATATGTAGAAGCATGCTCAGAAGTAAAATGCCAAACTTTACAAGCAAATTAAGTCGGATCGTGTTCTACACATACTTGAAATTCTGTCCTTGGTGATGTTTAATTTTGATTGATATTTCCAAAACATAGCATGTGGCAGAGATACTTTATGAGAACCAACTTGTGGTGAAAAGAAAAGGAGTTGATCATGGAACTGTATCATATCTCGAGAAAATCAAGCTACTCCAGAGTAATTTACTAGCAGCTCATACAGTTTGGGTCGATGAACACGAGGTATGATTTTATGTTTTAAGCCATTTTCATGCAGCCTTCGAAAAGATCAACTATCTGATTATGACTGAAAAATCATTTATGATCCAAGCATTCTCTTATCTTCGTCGTTTAATTTTCTGAGGTATTATTTGTACTCAAAAGTTCACAGAAATGGTCTCTGTAGCTCTAGTGATACAAGTTTGATTTTTGGTTCTCTCCGCGAGTCCGCAGTTTGTAGCGAATTACTGAATTCATAATGAAAGTAGGTGAACCTTGAGACCAAGACCTTGCTATATTCATAGGAAAATGTTCATTCCTGAGTAGAAGCTCACCTAGTTGATTCCTACTTACTTTTTGTTACTTCCTCGTTATCTCTTTTTAATCATGTGATTTCCATGGTTCGATGATGATTGTGCTTAACTCTCTCTTTACATGAGATTTATTGCATTGATACGAGTTACATCGCTTAGTAGCTAACATTTGTCCTGTTTTTATAAGTTATAAAAAGATCATTTGCTCTTCTGCTATGGTATTTTAGTGCATAAGCACCTTATTGTTGGTATACTGTATACACAATACATGATAAGCTCTATCTTCTTTATATTGCTGAAATTTTTTGAGTAGCTACTTAATACATGCATTCTCAGGTTGGTTTGCTTTCAAAAGCAGGGGTAAAAGTATCCCATTGTCCTGCTGCTGCAATGCGTATGCTTGGATTTGCACCGATCAAAGAAATGATTGATGCAGGTGTCTGTGTCTCTTTAGGAACTGATGGCGCACCATCAAATAATAGGATGAGCATTGGTACCTAGCATTCTCTCGTCTTACCAAATTTTTCTTGATGATTATTTGTATCTATAAAACTTTATTTTGAAGATAATTATATTAAGTCTCTAATTTCAGCAACCTATGCACCTATGGCCTAGTAAATTGTGTTATGGCTCCTTGGAATCTAGTGTATAGAAGATTTTTTTTACAAAGCACCCTTTTCTGATTTTCTGGCATTTTCAACTTTTCTTGATGTTATGTTACCGTACTTCAGAGTGGTGTTTCCTTGCCTGCCTTAAGCCAGTATTCAATTTTGAAGTATGCAAAATTATCTTTACTTTTGTCACAATAACTATTGTAAGTATTTCATGTACTTGTTTGTTAGTTGATGAGATGTACCTAGCTTCTCTGATCAACAAAGGGCGAGAAGTTTTTCGAAAAGGAACGACAGATCCTACTGCTCTTCCTGCAGAAACTGTTCTTGAAATGGCAACAATAAATGGTGCAAAATCAGTCCTGTGGAGCAACGAGATAGGATCAATTGAGATTGGAAAAAAAGTATGTCAACTCTTGCATTTACTCTTAGCTAATGATAATTTAAGCTCTGGATGAAGATGAATGTTATATGTCTTATTCTGCAGGCTGACATGATTGTGGTGAATCCTTCTTCTTGGTCAATGATGCCTGTTCATGATTGGTATGACTTATTCCAGTGAAAGATTCTATAGAATCCCTGATTATTGAGCTCATAAATCTCAGTCTACAAAAAATTCGAACTGGAAAAGTATGAAATAAAGGTTCAGATATACAAGGTTGAGTATTATTACTGATTTGCAGACTACTTTGCAGCATTTCCAGCCTTGTGTATTGCATGAGAAGTGAAAACATTAGCTCTGTTATGTGCAACGGTCGGTGGATCATGGTGGACAAGAAGATTCTGACTCTAAACGAGGTACGTCTCAAACTGACTATAGCCGTGGGCACAACTTAACATGCTTAAAGAGGTGGTGGTGATGGACAGGAACAAGTTGTAGAAATGGCTATGAAGGCCTCTGCTGATGTTTTGAAGAGAGCTGGCATTCGGATTCCCACCAGAATGAACTTTCTCTGACATTGTTTCCTTTCCCTTACCTTCCATCCAAACCAATGCTTCAGGGAATTATCATATTTCCATGATTCAATCCACTTTTCAAAGATCACATTGTTTGAAATTCCTCAATTAAAACTTCTTTTTTGGTTGTGAAGGAACTCTTTTGATTGGACTGTTTTATGTGGATCATACAAAATTCTGTGAACATTTTGGAAAAATTATTATGTGCCATTCATATTCAAATATGTTCCCTTTCTCACTGTATCACCATCTTTTTGAACCCAGGACCTCACACACAGGAGGCCTCACTGTTCACCATCTTAATATATAGAGAAAAGGTTGAGATTTGATAAGAATGTTATATTTTGAGAAATTAGAATAAGGAATAAATTAATAAAATTCATGAATAAATTGTTTGTAATACATCAATAATTATATTTAGTTAATACATCTTTAACATTAAGTAACAACCAATCATTTTAAAAAACAGTTCATTGAATGAACTCATGACTAAATTTGAATCTAGTTCAAATTTTTTATTTTTTTGAATTATCGGTTTTTACTTGAATTCATCAGGTTTCCAATTCTTGTAGAGGCACAATATTACCAATTATTCAATTTTTCATAATTGTACCAATTCCAGTTCTTTTTCGAGAATATCCATCTAGTATGAAAAAAAAATTGAAATGGCAGATGCAACAAGTAGTTTTATTTTGTTTTTAATTAAGGAGTGTTTTTTATTTAGTCTCTCTGCCCACATCATGTTTGTGTTACACTCGTTAAAAGAGCTATGCTGCATCTCAATAGCAAATCAAGAATCCACCAATTTAATCACGATTCATTAAACCATCAGAGAAAAGAGGTTCCAAAAAATATCTGTTGTTTACAAGCCAAATCTAAAGCGGCACAAACAAACGAGAAAAGATGAGTGAGAAGCACCTAATTCTCTCTACATGGCAATGGCGTGGCCTTCTTCTTCTTCTTCCTCAACCTATCACACACGAACGCTTTCTCCAGCATCTCAACGCGGTGAGTCAACGCGTTCAGCATCCTCGTCTGCGTCTCACTCCTCTCAAACAACCCACTCATCATCCTCATCATCTTCTCGTTCTCTTTCATCATCTGCTCCAACAACTCTCGCTCCGTCTTACCATTTCCCTCATCCTTCTCCTTCTCCCTCCCATCACTCCACTTTTCAAAATCATGATTTTCAGCACCACCATTTGCTTCACTTACCTTCACCTCACAATCAACCCCAACGTCCACAATCCCAACTTCATCTTCGCCCCCCTCCACTTCCATACCCCTCGAATCCTCCAAATCCACAGTAGGTACACAATTCTCCTCGGTAACCCTAGCTTCATTCTCCAGATCAACAATTTCGCCCTTCTCCTCCGCATCCAAATCAGCGGCGACGATGGCGTCGATCCTCTCTTGTAAAGCGATCGCCTTACGAATCACAGCCTTCCGGCACCCCCTGACCCCGAAATCCACGCCGCAGATCGAATCAAGCTTGAGCAACAGGGCCATCAGACTCTCGTTCATCCTCAACCGCTCCTTGGCATCCCTCTTCACCAGTTCGACAACTTCGCCTCTCTTCAGCCTCGCCTCGATTTCATCCACCTCGATTTTGATATCCTTGATCTTCCTCAGACTCTTCCTGACCAAAAAGCCCCTGAAAACCTTCTGAATCTTCACGGCCGACCCCGTCCGGTCTAATCGCTCGGATCCTACAAATTGAACGGGAATCCGAACAACTCTCGGGCCTGAGGCCCTCTCCGCCGGCCGGTGATCCTCGTGGTAAACGGGTACGCCGCGAACGGAAGGGGGAAATGGACGGTAAGTCGGGTCGGGTTGCTGGTACCAGCGGTTGGTTGGGAAGAACGGACTATCCATCTCCGATATTCAAACACGGGAAATGCGAGTGATTTTGAACGCCGAAATCTTTAAATTGTTTAAATTGATGTTTGCTGATGACAGAATTGGTTGAATGCGGATGATTTATAGGAAAAGGCGGGGAGGGAAGAAACAGAATATGGGAATTTGAAATTTCTGGAAGGTTCGGGAGATATTTTTCGGGGTATTTTGGTCAATTCAAACGCCCAACGGATTTATTCTGGATGCTTGTGGAGGCTTCTGTTGCTTCAGATATTATCGAAGGTTTTACAGTAGACTTTCTTAAAAATTGTGGATTTGCATCCTCAAAAAAATAAAAATAAAAATAAAAATAAAAATTGCGGATTTGCTCAAATAAATATAAAATTATATCTATCCGTTGCCTCTATATGAATATGATTATATTTATATCCACGTTAAACATAATCTTCTGAGAGGCAAAAAAATTTATGCCCATTTTGTTATGTCAAAAATTAAAAATATCAATTTATTATAAAATTTTGATTATACGCTCAAAATATCTAAATTACCTTTCATATCTAAATCAATGTACTTGCAAGTAAAAAATAGTCAATTGTTGAAATCCAAGAAGCAAACATGTATTGCTAGATCGACCATGGAATCAGAATTCATAGCTTTGGATAAAGCTGGTGAAGAAGCCGAGTGGCTTAAAAATTTCCTCGAGGATATTCCATGTTGGTCGAAACCTGTGTCGTCCGTGATAATTCATTGTGATAGTCAAGCTGCTATCGGACGAGCACAAAATCATTTGTATAACGGTAAGTCGAGACATATTCGTCGACGTCATAATACCGTGAGACATTTGATCGCTAGTGGAGTTATCTCAATTGATTATATAAGATCAATTGATAACATAGCGGATCCTTTGACAAAAAGTATCCATCGAGATCAGATGTATAAACTGTTAGGGGGAATGGGTTTGAAGTCCACAAATTAAGGATAATCATAGTGGCAACCCAACCATGATGACTGGAGGATCCCAAGAACTTGGTTCAATGGGACAACTAAGTTATGAAAATCCGTGTGTTGAACACTCGAATTGCCTATTCCTTGTAGAACAGTGAGTGTTCGGAAACCTGCACGTGGTGAGGTTAAGTCTTTGACTTTTAATGACTCTAGAACTCCTCGAAGAGGACAAGTATAGCAGGATACTTGAGTTAAGAGTTACCTATGTAAGTGTGAAGTGGGGCCGCTTCGATTGAAACACTTATGAATCCAAAGAGGTGTTCCAAGGCCAGTAATGGACACAAACGTGAGAACGAATAAGGATTGAAGCAATATTGTGTCAATATTGTTGACTCAGTATACACCGAGGAGGACTAGTTCAAGGAACACAATCCACTAGGCCGCCGGTATACTCGATAATATTGACTATGGCAGGTTCAAAGCCACAAGCTACCTTTCCAAATGCAATGTTGTATCTTAAGAGGACTGAGCTAAGTGTTTGCATACTTTCGCATACTGTTTTCTCACTCATGTGGGGGATTGTTGGAAATATGGCTTTAAGCTATATCTGGAAATTATTATTTAATTAAATATTTATTATTTAATTAAAATAATGATTGTATGTTAATCTACATCTCGAGTAGATCAACGTGATATACTTGAAGTCTCAAAACCGATTTCCGATGAGTGAGATATTGTATGTCAAAGTTTGGATGTTGAAGAGGAAAAATAACATTTGTTATGTTATCCCACATTGGAAAACATAGAGATGTTTTTCATGTATAAGAATAGCAAAGCACATGGAGTTAATAAATTGACTTGTGGGCTTGCTAGTGGGCTTGATCTAAGTACTAGCCTCGCGCGCACACACACACGCGCGCCGCCGCCGACGACGATCGATCGGACGGACGACGACGTCGCCGCCGCCGCCGCCGGACGGGCGGGTCGGGTACGGGCCGCGGCCAAGGACTTGGATCTTGGCAATTGGTGCTTTGGGGTGGTGTTTGGGGCCCAAACTATTTTTTGGACCAACTCCATTGGGCTTTTATTTTTTGGCCCAACAAAATTATTTTATTGGCCCAACAGGATTTAATTCCCAAGCCCATCACCAGCCCACCAGCAACAGTTGTCAGCAGCAGCAGCAGCAGAAGCTGGAAACAGAAGCACGCCATTACGACTTTTGCATGGCAACTTCAGCACGCCAGTACGACTTCTGCGCCCACCGGCCAAACTCTTCAACCTTCCAGCCGTAGGAGTGGAATTCAATGAATTGAATTCATACTCACCACATGCCTATAAATAGGCCTATGGAGAGCATGCAGAAGAACGACGAAAAATCCTGCATTCTGCCATTTACAAACCACTCTCCCCGCAAACACTTGTGCTCAGTTCTTCATCCTTTTTAGTTCGCCGGAGCTCGCCGGATTGTGGTGCTACATCCGACGAGACGTAGTCGTTTTACCTTTGGGGAAGATACGCCAAACCGAAGAGCACTACCGGGGCGATAATCTTCTTGCGGGAAGAGATTTATCTCGACTCGACTTAGTTTATACGTATTATTTATTTATACAGTGTATTACAATTGTATCTTATTATTTGAGTTGTAATTTCTCAAATTATTTACTTTGTAATATTTTCAATTATTTTGAGTCGTAATTTCTCAAAATAAATATTTTGTAATATCTCGTTCGTGTACCCGGTTCTAACAATCGCAAGAAGATTATTTCTCTGCCGTTGATACACGTTCGAGAAATGGCTCACACCGACGTCAACATGGACGGCTCCACCACCTCTGCAACCATCGGTTCAACCACGTCGTCACTATTTTCTTCGTTTGCATCAACGGGGGCTTCATCGTCAACCATGGCCCCATTGCAAACATCAAGAACTATTGGTCTTGCCGAGAAACCATCAACGTTCTCGGGCAAGAATTTCAAATATTGGCAAGAGAAGATGCTATTCTACCTCACAACCGTGGGGTTTGCCGGATTCCTAATGGAGGATAAACCTCCAACCCCGAGTGAAGGGGAAGGGGAGACAAGCCAAGAAATTCGTGCCGGATATTTGAACTGGTGCCGCGGCGATTACTTGTGCCGTAACACCGTTCTCATGTCTCTGGACGAAAGGCTCTACCGTGTTTTCAAGGTTCATGAAACCGCGAAACAATTGTGGGAGGCCCTTGATCTAAAGTATCAAGTGGACAAAGCGAATACTACCAAGTATGTCGTTGCCAAATGGTTGGAATATAAAATGGTCGACTCCCGACCATTGATGGACCAAGTGGAAGAATTCCAAAATCTTTCACATGAGGTTCAAGCCGAAGGGATGCCCTTGGCGGATGCATTGCTCGTTGCAATCATCATAGAGAAATTACCTCCTAGTTGGAGGAAATTTCAAAACCTTTTGAAGCATGAGCGCTCGGAGATGTCCGTGCCGATATTGTTATCCAAGCTTCAAATGGAGGATCACGTGAGAAGTCGTGATCAAAAGGGCAAAGCGCCGATGGATGCAAAGGCCAATCTCACCGAGAACGGCGGTCCTTCCAACAAGCGTGGCCGCCCTAACCCCAACAACAAGGGCAAAGGGAAGTTAGGTGGAGGACAACCATCAAAGTTTGATGGTGTGTGTTTCAATTGTGACAAAAAAGGTCACATGGCTAAAGACTGCCGCAAGCCAAAGCGGAAGAAGGCAAAGAGCAACGTGAACAACGTCGAGAAGGACTTCGACGATTGGAACCACGATGACTTTGCTGCCATGATCTCCGAGGTGAATCATGTGGATAATCCTAACGCTTGGTTCGTGGACACCGGCGCTACCGTCCATATATGCATAAATCGTGAGTTGTTCCACAACTACAAAGAAGTGGAAAACAAAACGATAATGGAGGCTAGCGAGCGGACATCCCAAGTCCTTGGCATGGGAGATGTGATTCTTCAACTCACGTCGGGCGTGGAGATCACATTAAAAGACGTATTACACGTTCCAACTGTCCGAAAGAATTTAATTTCGGGCTTTAGGCTTACGAATAAGGATTTTGAATTGTTTTTCAAATCCGACTATGTTGTAATACGCAAGTGGGGAAAGTTCCTAGGGAAAGGCTATGCCTCCGAAGGACTTTTCAAACTTGGTGTAAGAGCTTGTAAGCCTGCCAAGGCTAAGATCAATAAAGATGCATCAACCTCTTCTGCTTACTTGATTGAGTGTTCAGATTTATGGCATTGTAGACTTGGACATGTTAATCTAAATGCTATAAAGAGATTAGTAAAAATGAATTTACTAAAAGTTGATGAATACAACTCACAAGAAAAATGTGAAGTTTGTGTTGAAGCCAAAATGGCTAAGTTACCGTTTAAATCGGTAGAGAGGAGCACTCAACCTTTGGAACTTATTCACACCGATGTTTGTGATTTAAAGTTCGTGCAAACTAGAGGTGGCAAGAAGTACTTTATCACCTTTATAGACGATTGCACAAAGTATTGTTACCTTTACTTATTGAAAAGTAAAGATGAGGCTATTGAAGCTTTTAGAAACTTCAAAAATGAAGCCGAGAATCAACTTGGATGTCGAATTAAGATGGTTCGAAGTGATAGAGGTGGAGAGTATGTAGCTCCGTTTGCTGAATTATGCAACGAAAGTGGTATAATCCATCAAACGACGGCTCCTTATTCACCACAATCTAACGGCGTTGCTGAACGCAAGAATCGAACTCTTAAGGAGATGATGAATGCCTTGTTGATTAGTTCAGGATTACCCCAGAACATGTGGGGGGAAGCTGTCTTAACGGCCAACTATATCTTGAACAAGATTCCACTCAAAGGGAAAGAAGTAACTCCCTATGAGCTATGGAAAGGAAGGAAACCTTCGTATAAATACCTCAAAGTGTGGGGGTGTTTAGCCAAGGTAGAAGTGCCTTTACCAAAGCAAGTTACAATAGGACCTAAAACGGTGGATTGTATCTTCATTGGTCATGCACTTAATAGCAGTGCCTATCGTTTTATAGTGCACAGATCGGAGATACCTGATATACATGTTGGGACAACGATAGAATCAAGGAATGCTATATTCTTTGAAAATATCTATCCTAACAAGGATAAAGGTACATCGAACTCTAATGATGGAGTTGATGGTGATGCTACAGGTTCTAAACCTATGGAAGTAGCTAGTAATTCTACTCAAGTAGATTATGCCACGGGTTCTAATCATGTACCACCTAATAGGAAAAGACCAAGGTCTAAACCTATGGATGTAGAACCGAGACGTGGGGAACGAGTTAGAAAAGCTAATGTCTATGGACCGGATTATGTTGTCTTGATGCTAGATGGCGAACCGGTGACGATTAAAGAAGCTATGTCTGGCTCAGATGCAGCTCTCTGGAAAGAAGCCATCGATATTGAGATTGATTCCATTATGCAGAATCATACTTGGGTGTTAGTGGATCTACCACCTGGAAGTAAAGCTTTAGGATGCAAATGGATCCTAAAGAAGAAGTACAAATCTGATGGTACTATAGATAAGTACAAAGCCCGACTTGTCGTTCAAGGTTTCAGGCAGAAAGAAGGGTACGATTTCTTCGATACCTATTCACCAGTGACCAGACTAACATCTATTCGGATGCTTCTCGCTATTGCTGCCTTGCACAATCTCGAGATTCACCAAATGGATGTGAAAACTGCGTTCTTGTATGGCGAGTTGGAAGATGAGATATATATGAAGCAACCTGAAGGGTTTGTAGTACCTGGGCAAGAGCACAAAGTATGCAAACTTCAAAGGTCTTTATATGGGTTGAAGCAAGCACCGCTTCAATGGCATTTAAAATTTGACAGTGTAATGTTGTCAAATGGATTCAGAATCAATGAGTGCGATAAATGTGTCTACATTAAGAATTCTAATAACGGATATGTTATTGTTTGTCTTTATGTAGATGACATGCTCATCATGGGAAGTAATTCCCGAGTGATTCAAGAAACCAAAGGCATGCTAAGTAAAAATTTTAGCATGAAAGATATGGGCTTAGCTGATGTTATCCTTGGAATTAAAATTCTAAGAAGACCTGATGGTATTACTATAACACAATCTCACTACGTTGAGAAAGTGTTAAAGAAATTCAACGCTTTTGACAAGCCAATAGCTAAGACACCATGGGAACCTAGTGTGCATTTGAGTGTACACAAGGGAGAACCTGTTGACGCGATAGAATATGCGAAGATTATTGGGAGCTTGTTGTATCTAACAAATTGCACTCGTCCCGATATAGCATGCTCGGTCAACAAGTTGGGCAGCTTTACAGCTAACCCTAGTAATGAACATTGGAAAGCTCTTGAAAGGGTTTTGAGATATTTGAAATATACTCAAAACTATGCGATTCATTATACTAGGGAACCCTCTGTACTTGAAGGGTACTGTGATGCAAATTGGATATCTGATGCCAAAGACTCGTTTTCAACGAGCGGTTATGTATTCACTGTGGGGGGTGGTGCTGTGTCTTGGAAATCCAAGAAGCAAACATGTATTGCTAGATCGACCATGGAATCAGAATTCATAGCTTTGGATAAAGCTGGTGAAGAAGCCGAGTGGCTTAAAAATTTCCTCGAGGATATTCCATGTTGGTCGAAACCTGTGTCGTCCGTGATAATTCATTGTGATAGTCAAGCTGCTATCGGACGAGCACAAAATCATTTGTATAACGGTAAGTCGAGACATATTCGTCGACGTCATAATACCGTGAGACATTTGATCGCTAGTGGAGTTATCTCAATTGATTATATAAGATCAATTGATAACATAGCGGATCCTTTGACAAAAAGTATCCATCGAGATCAGATGTATAAACTGTTAGGGGGAATGGGTTTGAAGTCCACAAATTAAGGATAATCATAGTGGCAACCCAACCATGATGACTGGAGGATCCCAAGAACTTGGTTCAATGGGACAACTAAGTTATGAAAATCCGTGTGTTGAACACTCGAATTGCCTATTCCTTGTAGAACAGTGAGTGTTCGGAAACCTGCACGTGGTGAGGTTAAGTCTTTGACTTTTAATGACTCTAGAACTCCTCGAAGAGGACAAGTATAGCAGGATACTTGAGTTAAGAGTTACCTATGTAAGTGTGAAGTGGGGCCGCTTCGATTGAAACACTTATGAATCCAAAGAGGTGTTCCAAGGCCAGTAATGGACACAAACGTGAGAACGAATAAGGATTGAAGCAATATTGTGTCAATATTGTTGACTCAGTATACACCGAGGAGGACTAGTTCAAGGAACACAATCCACTAGGCCGCCGGTATACTCGATAATATTGACTATGGCAGGTTCAAAGCCACAAGCTACCTTTCCAAATGCAATGTTGTATCTTAAGAGGACTGAGCTAAGTGTTTGCATACTTTCGCATACTGTTTTCTCACTCATGTGGGGGATTGTTGGAAATATGGCTTTAAGCTATATCTGGAAATTATTATTTAATTAAATATTTATTATTTAATTAAAATAATGATTGTATGTTAATCTACATCTCGAGTAGATCAACGTGATATACTTGAAGTCTCAAAACCGATTTCCGATGAGTGAGATATTGTATGTCAAAGTTTGGATGTTGAAGAGGAAAAATAACATTTGTTATGTTATCCCACATTGGAAAACATAGAGATGTTTTTCATGTATAAGAATAGCAAAGCACATGGAGTTAATAAATTGACTTGTGGGCTTGCTAGTGGGCTTGATCTAAGTACTAGCCTCGCGCGCACACACACACGCGCGCCGCCGCCGACGACGATCGATCGGACGGACGACGACGTCGCCGCCGCCGCCGCCGGACGGGCGGGTCGGGTACGGGCCGCGGCCAAGGACTTGGATCTTGGCAATTGGTGCTTTGGGGTGGTGTTTGGGGCCCAAACTATTTTTTGGACCAACTCCATTGGGCTTTTATTTTTTGGCCCAACAAAATTATTTTATTGGCCCAACAGGATTTAATTCCCAAGCCCATCACCAGCCCACCAGCAACAGTTGTCAGCAGCAGCAGCAGAAGCTGGAAACAGAAGCACGCCATTACGACTTTTGCATGGCAACTTCAGCACGCCAGTACGACTTCTGCGCCCACCGGCCAAACTCTTCAACCTTCCAGCCGTAGGAGTGGAATTCAATGAATTGAATTCATACTCACCACATGCCTATAAATAGGCCTATGGAGAGCATGCAGAAGAACGACGAAAAATCCTGCATTCTGCCATTTACAAACCACTCTCCCCGCAAACACTTGTGCTCAGTTCTTCATCCTTTTTAGTTCGCCGGAGCTCGCCGGATTGTGGTGCTACATCCGACGAGACGTAGTCGTTTTACCTTTGGGGAAGATACGCCAAACCGAAGAGCACTACCGGGGCGATAATCTTCTTGCGGGAAGAGATTTATCTCGACTCGACTTAGTTTATACGTATTATTTATTTATACAGTGTATTACAATTGTATCTTATTATTTGAGTTGTAATTTCTCAAATTATTTACTTTGTAATATTTTCAATTATTTTGAGTCGTAATTTCTCAAAATAAATATTTTGTAATATCTCGTTCGTGTACCCGGTTCTAACAACCCCAACGTCCACAATCCCAACTTCATCTTCGCCCCCCTCCACTTCCATACCCCTCGAATCCTCCAAATCCACAGTAGGTACACAATTCTCCTCGGTAACCCTAGCTTCATTCTCCAGATCAACAATTTCGCCCTTCTCCTCCGCATCCAAATCAGCGGCGACGATGGCGTCGATCCTCTCTTGTAAAGCGATCGCCTTACGAATCACAGCCTTCCGGCACCCCCTGACCCCGAAATCCACGCCGCAGATCGAATCAAGCTTGAGCAACAGGGCCATCAGACTCTCGTTCATCCTCAACCGCTCCTTGGCATCCCTCTTCACCAGTTCGACAACTTCGCCTCTCTTCAGCCTCGCCTCGATTTCATCCACCTCGATTTTGATATCCTTGATCTTCCTCAGACTCTTCCTGACCAAAAAGCCCCTGAAAACCTTCTGAATCTTCACGGCCGACCCCGTCCGGTCTAATCGCTCGGATCCTACAAATTGAACGGGAATCCGAACAACTCTCGGGCCTGAGGCCCTCTCCGCCGGCCGGTGATCCTCGTGGTAAACGGGTACGCCGCGAACGGAAGGGGGAAATGGACGGTAAGTCGGGTCGGGTTGCTGGTACCAGCGGTTGGTTGGGAAGAACGGACTATCCATCTCCGATATTCAAACACGGGAAATGCGAGTGATTTTGAACGCCGAAATCTTTAAATTGTTTAAATTGATGTTTGCTGATGACAGAATTGGTTGAATGCGGATGATTTATAGGAAAAGGCGGGGAGGGAAGAAACAGAATATGGGAATTTGAAATTTCTGGAAGGTTCGGGAGATATTTTTCGGGGTATTTTGGTCAATTCAAACGCCCAACGGATTTATTCTGGATGCTTGTGGAGGCTTCTGTTGCTTCAGATATTATCGAAGGTTTTACAGTAGACTTTCTTAAAAATTGTGGATTTGCATCCTCAAAAAAATAAAAATAAAAATAAAAATAAAAATTGCGGATTTGCTCAAATAAATATAAAATTATATCTATCCGTTGCCTCTATATGAATATGATTATATTTATATCCACGTTAAACATAATCTTCTGAGAGGCAAAAAAATTTATGCCCATTTTGTTATGTCAAAAATTAAAAATATCAATTTATTATAAAATTTTGATTATACGCTCAAAATATCTAAATTACCTTTCATATCTAAATCAATGTACTTGCAAGTAAAAAATAGTCAATTGTTGAAAAAGTAGGTTGCCGCCCAGGCGGCAACCGCACTAAGTAGCTTGCCGCCCGGATGACAACCTACTTTTCCGACAGCAAACTACTTTTTCTTATATTTTTTTTAAACATTTGTACTTGTGTCAAAAAAATGTTAGACTTTACACAAAAGTTGATGCAAAGCCATCAACATCCAAGGGCAATTTCGACTCTTTACATTAATTTGGACATATGATCAAGTTTTTATAAAAAGTTGGTATTTTTAATTTTACACTTAACAAAGTGGGCATTTTTTTCCTATTGACATATCTTCTTAATTGCGGATAGTGTATGAATGATTACTTCTATGCTTATTTAGTGGTAACATATAAAAATATTCAAATCCCTCAACCTATATATCAAAACTATCCATTTTTCATACTAATTCCTATCTTCTATACTTATTGCATTATTTTATTATTATTTGTGTACATATGCATGAGAATCTTGAGTCTGCAAAATCAGGCAGTAGTACACAAAAGTAATTCTTTTGACCGAAGTTAATGTTTTGGGTTGGGGTAGATATTTTGTCCTATTATATCTTATTGCGTGAATAATATAGTTTTCTGCGTGAAATTTGTGCAATTGCAAATTTGTAAATTTGATGCTTACTCTCAAGAAAGTGCCAGTCAATTTTAATTTGTTTTTTCATTCTTTTACTTTGGAATTGCTTGTTTAAGAGCACTCCCAACAGATTATCTAAATGCATCATTAACTCTAAATTTAGGCTAAAACAATTGAAAATGAGATAAAAAATGCATCCAGCAGATCCCCTAAATTGGATGGGGCCCACAAAAATTTTTACACCTACCTAAATTCAATCTTAAATTTACACCCACCCTAAATTTATTTTAAGCTTATAATTAGTAGGATCCGCACATAATTATTGTTTTTATGTAGAAAATAGGAGATCTGGTGTATGCATTTATAAAATCGAGATCCTAAAATTAAATAGGGAAGCTTTAGGAAGGAATATAGGAGCATAATTTTGGGATTTCTGGTGGGAGTGCTCTAAGGGATATTACAATAGTATTAAAGCAAAGCTCCCATTTATTTATTAGTAATTGGTGCGTCAGTCTTTCTCTTAAGTATACCCAATATATTTAATTTTAATTTATTTTTTCACGCTTTTTTTATTTAATATAAGTTCTTTTCGTGAAAAGAATTAGCATATATACGTATCCAACAGTGTTAGCATAAGTTGAGCCAGAGAGATATTCTGATTTCATTATAAAAAAATATGAAAACAGAATCACGTGAATTAAGAACTACAACCGTATATGTACACCCATTGCTTAACTAACTCCTACAGATACAAAATAGATATAAACTGAGCTGCTAACAACTTATAACAACTTTAGCTAACTAAGGGTGGCTCCAACAATGAACTTGGTTTCTAGTTTTTAAAGTGTCACATCAGCTTTGAAAACTCATTTACTTTTTACTCTAATATTTCCTCCAACAATAAACCAGTTTCTTATTTTTTGGGTCCCACCACAATACACCGTTTCTTAGAATCTGGAAAAACACACCGTTGGAGGCACCCTAACTCCTTAGCTGATGTGGAGTTGACATGGAAATACTCTAATACACCCCCTTGAAACTCAGTTGGGGTTAGAGCTAGAATCATGTAGATTTAACCGAGCTCGAACCAGTCTAAATCAAGAGTCAGCCAAAGGCTTAGTGAAAATATCAGCAAGCTGATCCAAATAAGGCACATGCCCAACCTCTATTGTGCCATCTAACACTTTTTCATGAACATAACGAATATCAACGTCAATATGTTTAGTTCAAGCGTAGAAAACAGGGTTACTATCAAGAGCAATGGCGCTGATGTTGTCACACTGACGAGCCCAAGTTTTGTGCACTTTTTCTTCGTTGTGTCTAGGTCTAGATCGAGTCTTTGTGTGTGTTTTTGCTTGTTTTTGTGTCTGGGAGGACACTTGTTTGGCAGGGCCGCGTGGATGCTATAATGGGCAAGATGAAGCGAATCTAATGAGAAAAGAGAATGCATCTCAATGATCAAAGCTAACGAAGCCTGCAGGTTGGATGCAATCCAAAGATCGAGAGTCACATTTGCTGACCTGTTGGGCATGATGTTGATCAAGTAGGTAGTACCGCTCAGAGGAGGAGTTATATCACGTCATAGGCAGTTGAAGTTATTTCTGGGAGAGAGTGTTGCAGCTAAGGCTATTTGCCGCTGACCAAGAGGTTGGCCTGACTTACACTCAGAAATCAGCATCGACCGCGAGAGGTATCAAGGGCATGAGGAGGAGCAGAATGAAGACATGAATGGTGAACAGGGATGGATCAATTATGACCAGGCGTCCAGGGTTAGATGCTGATGTGGCAGATCCGGTGCATGAAAGAAGATGCGCGAGAATATTCATTTTCCCATGCGCCGAGCGGATTTGGTTAAAAGCTTGAAGATATGCACGGATCAAAGGGTGGAGTTTTATCAAAGGTGGAGTCCTTGCACTTGTGGACTCTATCTCGGGCAAAAGAAGAAAACTCCAGCTGGAGTTGGACTCCCCAAAACCCTAGCTGCATGTTAGCCCTTAGCCCACGCCTGTTTTCTTATAAATACATGTTCCCATTTCATTTTGTGTGTGGAAGGTTGGACAGAGTGCACGAATTAGAGGAGTAGGGCTTTTACCAAAAACAATATTTTACTTTTCTGCATTTTAGTTTAGTTTAAGTCCAGATTTGGGCAAGACGTTTAGTTTATGCTTTATGTTGGTAGTGTAGCATCCTGCCCATTTTTTCCGTATTAAGTAAGTTTACTTTATTTATTTTCATATCTTATTTACATTTTGTTTTCGCAATTTATATTATGTCTAGCTAAGTTTATAAATCTGGGCAAGACATAGATGATGTGGATATGAAGTTATAAACTCGTGAGGTTTGATTGTGTGCTTAAGTAATTGCAGGTTGTGTTCCCGAAGTGCTGGGCATTATAACCAAGTGTCTAATTCGACTTTTGGGCTGCAACTATGTATTTTGATCTGCCTTCTTTCTGTTTCTCCCTGTATTTTCTATTGGGCATTGTCACTATTGGGCAACGTCATGTATGGCATACTAGTTGATGTCTATGCACAAGTTGGGGATCTGCCTAACCCCTCACTCCTTGGGTGTTTTTTTTTTTTTTTTAAATCAACCAAACTCTAACATTACAATTATATGCCCTTTTCCCGGACATTATTTTTTTTAGTTAGAAAATAGGGATTGAGATCCATAAGTTGGTTACTCACTCTTAAATGGGACATTTACTTTGCATGATTGGTAAAATACATGAGTTGGTATTTTTATTCTCAAGAGTAGAAATTCTTCAATATCACTCTTTCAATGAGATATGAATCAAGCAAAATTGACTTAAATGATTGAAAATAATCAAGGGCCATGGGATATTCCAAAATTTCAATTCATCTAAATAAACAAGGGATTAATTTTACTATTTTTCTCTATCAAAGATAATCCTCAAAAGTAAACGCCCCTTAAGGAGATAAATACTTATAAATGTAGACTATAATGACCAAATTTTCTAGAAACACTATTAACATAATTTATAACAATGAAATACGGAGTCCATGCTTGTCTTATCATGTATGTAGTCAAGTATTCTGTTTATTTAGCGATTTCCAAAAGTGAATGTAAATTGTAGTAGATACAGGCCTACTAGGTAACACTTAAATAAATTAAAATTTGATTCAACCAAATAAAAATAATAATAATTTATATCCATATTTTCTACCGTTATAAATTTCCAATATGTAAAATACTTGATGTTTTTTTTATAAATTAATAACTAAACAGAGAAACTTAAAGACCGTGCCATGGTGGACTCGAATCTAATACATTTGGCCTTAAACAGGCGCAAATCCAAGATTTAATGATGGGGTGAGCTGAAAATAAAATACTTATGTACATTAAATTATATATATATTAAAATATTTCGATGCTCACATAAGTTGTGCCCTGTGTGATTTCAATACATAAAATTCATCAATAACTGAATCTATATATATATATATATCCTTAACAAAATCTCTCTCAATATAAATCATTAGCGAATCTTCAAGTAATATCTCCCTGATGAATCAAAAATCAACACTTAACTATAAAACGATAAATGACTCGAGGATTTACGTGGTTCGATCGTTAGATCTACATCCACGGGTGAGTTTTTGGTGTTTCACTATGTTCTTGGAGAGTGTTTACATTTACAACTTGAGAATTGAAAGAATCACAAACTTTTCTAACTTATCTAACTTAACTTATCAGTAAAAAATGAAAGACTCCTATTTATATGTTATTAAGTGAACTTGGCCCATATCTCCTCCAAGGCCCATCAATTTAAATAATTGGGCTTAAGCCCTTATTACATGAGTCTTGAGCTTGAAGCCGAGTTGTAGAGCTACCCAGATAATTCTCGATTGATAAGGTCAGCCATGTCAAATTAGCGCTGCACAAAATATTTGAAATAATAACAATAATTGTGTCAATAATAATAATATAAAAGAAAGATTTCATCCATGTTAATTGCATAGCGTTGATGCAGAGTTTACTCCTCATCAGCTACTCCCCCCCGGTCAACAATAAATGAGTGTTTCTGACGAATTTCTTGTTGCTTTGTGACCTTTGATTATCAGCCATGATATTTTAACTCCTCACTCGCTTAAGACGAGATGTCTTCACTTGGCAACATACTAAATTCAAAATACTTCAGCCCTGCAACCTTGTAACTTGTCAAAGATAAAAAATATCAATTTTGTAAAAACTATAAAGACAAAATATTCCAGCACTGCACATTGTCAACGATAATAATTTTTTATTTTAGTTTAGAGTCGTCGCTGAGAAGTGATTTAAAGTAACGTCACTGTTGGGTGATTTAGAGACGGACTTGCCATTGGGCAATTCAAAAAATCCTCACCTTTGGGTGAGGCAGAACCGGACTTACCATTGGGCAATCCGTTAGGAGACCCTACTTTTAAATCAACTCTATCTAGATTAGTCATGTCAACTCTATCGTGATTCAAGTATATGAATTTTTCATATTTTTGTTCCTCTTTAGGGGAGGTGGAATCAACTCTTGCCATTGGGCATTCTTTCTAAGGTTTCCTTTCAACTTTTCCTCTTTAGGAGAGGTAGAGATGAATTCTTGCCATTGGGCATTCTTTTCAAGATTTCCTTTCAACTTTTCCTCTTTAGGAGAGGTAGAGATGAATTCTTGCCATTGGGCATTCTTTTCAAGATTTCCTTTCAACTTTTCCTCTTTAGGGGAGGTAGAGATGAATTCTTGCCATTGGGCATTCTTTTCAAGATTTCCTTTCAACTTTTTCTCTTTAGGGGAGGTAGAGATGAATTCTTGCCATTGGGCATTCTTTTCAAAATTTCCTTTCAACTTTTCCTCTTTAGGGGAGGTAGAGATGAATTCTTGTCCATTTGGCATTCTTTTCAAAATTTCCTTTCAACTTTTCCTCTTTAGGGGAGGTAGAGATGAATCCTTGCCATTGAGCATTTTTTTCAAAAATTTTACTCATCTTTGGATGAGGTGAAGCTAACTCTATCGTTAGACATATTTTGGGTGTACACCCTACTCCCCCGCTGGTAACATGTGAAGAAATTGAATGAATATATGAAGAAATTGAATGAACATGTGATGAACAAAGTTGAATTCCCAAAAACCATGCATCAATTTTATATTTTAGCACATATGCGGAAGTTGTACAACTTCGTATCAAAGTAAATTCATGTTTCAAATCTAAGCACATATGCAGAAGTTGTACAGCTTCGTATACTAATTAATTCATGTTTCAAGTATAGGCACATATGCAGAAGTTGTGCAACTTCCAATACAAATGTTATAATTCATAAATTCCATCAAGATCATATAAATTATGATTTTTCTCAATTGACAAAGTATGACATTTTCCAATCATGCTTACAAGCTTCGATGAAATAATACGATAATATACTTCACCTTTGCGAAGTACCTGAGTTACCACTAGTTAGTAGGTTACCTTTTCGGGTTTTGATATTTCTCGTGTTCGTCCAAATCTTTCTTCAGATTTGTATCTCGTTTCATTTTGTATTATTTCTCATCTGTGCTGTCAAAATTCTCGAACACATATATTAGTAAAATATGAAAGCCCCTAAAACAGGGCTGTAAACCAATTTAATAACAAAGGTATACACTTTGCTTCCCTCTAGTGCCAGCACTGCCCTAGACTTTTATTCTTAATCACCACTGTTGGGAACCTTGTGGAATATCCTAACCCTTATTTTGATGATACCAAAATTCATAGGAGTTATTTGTAATAGACTGGAATCGTTTTGAACTCAAGTGTTAGAGTTCGTTTCCAGTTTAGTTGCGGTGTCGAAGACTGAAGACTGAAGACTGAAGAACGAAGACTGAAGACTGAAGACTGCAGATACCAACTGAAGTATCAGTTGAAGAATCAGTTGAATACTGATTATTTAATGCGCGCAATGGACTGATACTAAAGTCAAGTATCAGTTGAGCATTCCTCCTAGGACTGATCTTCCAACGTTCAGAGGAATCCACGTACGCTCAAGTACAGCCGCATTAAATGCAGAGATCTCAATATCTTATCTCTGCAGAGGTCATTCCTATCTGGTGGTTACTTTTCAGAGATGTCACATCTCCTGTCCATCAAAGAAAGCCGTTTCCACACAGACAAGGAACCTCGAAGATTGAAGCCTCAGCCCAAATTCGAATTGCTCTCCAACGGAAGAAATCTTGAGGACGATTTACGCCAACAGATCTATTCAAGAGTTCTCCTACAAATAGCGCTCGAGGATCACTTCAATCTTCACCGATTCAACAACATAAGCTGAAGCTCTGCCGAAATTGCTACTCAGCCTAAAGCCTAACCGCCCAAAGCTTGAATCGAAGAAGAGAATTCCAAAGCCAAAATCAGTCACTGCTGATTACATACATTCTCTTAGACCCTAGGCATATATCTGTTTACCCAGAAGCCAAAGGTCAAACTTGCTTCAAAGAACTTGTTCTTTGTAAGTATAGTTGGCACTCGTTTAAACCTCTCCCCCATAAGAGTGTTTGAGTGATTCGGAGTTCAGAAAGGTACTCTGAACTCTGAGTGAAAAGTCTGAGCACGAGGTGTGCTTAGCAGGGAAATCATACGCGAGGTGTGTGTGAAGAGGGGTTATCTTCTGTCACGACCGCACTTGCTAAGGATAGCAAATTCGGGGAAACCGCGACTAAGGGAGGGGATTTAGGAGCGGGAGTTAGAAAGGGGCATATTCGGTTTCTTGATGACTCGACTTGTATAATGAAAACGATTGAAATTAACTAGAATTTAACGAAGGTCAAAAGGAACCGTACATAATATTATCCAAAAGAGATACTCAACGAGTTTGAGTACATTGTTAAATAGTACATATTGTTTTAATAGATAACATAATGTCTTAGCAAAATCAGTGTTCGCAGCGGAATAACAATTTGAGTATATGTATGAAGACATATACTCTACTCTGAGGTACTCATCCTAGATCGACAAAAGCTCCGCTTGCACACTACATCCTCGATCACAGCTCAACCTGCACATTTATAAATACATACAGGGCTAAGTACAGGAGTACTTAGTGGACACTTGCCGAAATTTACATACATGCATAATATTTTATTGTCAAGCCTTTAACAGTAGTAAGATACGATGGTTTTCCTTTAAAGACTCGTATTTACCAAACATAATATCATTTCTTTCATCAATAACCCGCGCAGGCATTTTAATATCATTAATCACCATATTAGTAACTCGTGCCGAGAGGGAGGCCTCCCTCTACGGACACTATGATCGGCCAACCCGCTAGATGACTCACGATCACAAGGTGTACACTAATTCCGAAGGGATTTGCGGTCCCATCCAGAATCCGAATTCGATTAACATCAGATAGGCAATTAATAACAAAACATAAAGTATTTAGGCATTGACAATATCATTCAAATTCATAAGCATAAAGTCTTTAACAATTCTACTATATGGTTTTAGTTTATACGTAAGAAAGCCCACCTGGTAGTAGAGACTCACGACTAAGCCTTCAACTCTGGTGCCTGACCTTTAATACGAGAAAATAAAGCAAGATTTTAATACAAGGAAATTCTTAAATGAATGAGGATGCGTAATGTAATTATGCATGGCTCATATTCTTCTAATTATTGGTCCAACTATTGGATTAAAGCTCGTCCTATGAAATCGGATAGTTATTCTTAATAATCCACTCATCTTGAATTAGTCTAACTCACTTACCAACTAATAAGTAGTAAGTATTAAAATTAATCACTAATTAAAAATAATTAGGATTAATAATGAGAGCCTAAAATAATAAGTCTTATTGGACTTAACTAAAGAAATCTCATAGGATTTAATCAACTAATTAGTAGGAGCCCAAAAATTATAAATTAAAGCCCATTAAAAAAAAATATGAAAGCCCAATCAGATTTTTAAAAGATTTAGGCCCAAGAAAAATAAAAGTCCAAAACCTCTTTCTTCTTCCCCAACACTCGGTTCCTCTCTCTCTCTCTCATATTTTCTATCACAAATCACGCCTATCTCTCACGTCTCTTTCTCTCTATCTTTATTAAAGTAAAATGCTTTTCACTCATTATAATTATCGGTTCTCCCCTTTTTTTTTTAAAGCTTAACATTCTCTCTCTCTCAATTATTAAAACTGAAACTCTCTCTAAAATAAAATAAAAAAAAACGCTGCATCTCTCTCTTTGTCTCGGTTCTCTCAATCAAGCCATCGCCGCCCGCGTCTTGGCCATTCCAGTCGCCGGCGAGGCCGCCGCCGAATCTCCCTCGACAAACTCTCTTCCTCCTCTCGCCTACCACGCTCCCTTCGGTTCTCTCTCTCTCGATCTGTATCCAAGCCGAGGACTCCGCCGCTGCTGCAACTGGATTCCGGCGAGCACCGTCGACTGGGAGCCATCGCCGCCGTCTGGAGCGGCTGCTGCTTCTCCTGGAGTCGACGAAACTACCGTCTCCGCCTGAGACCGGCGAAATTCGCTGCGTGGAGTTGCTGCCGCTGACTCCAGTCGCCGTTTGGTGCCGCCGCCTCACCCAAAGCCGACTTCCGAAGTCACCGTTCGTCGTAGCGAAGGTCTCGGCAATTCGTCATCGAACAGGGCCGCGTTCCTCCTTCCTAAAAACTAAGTTCGAAGCTTGTCTACTTGAAGTTTTAGTTCTCTATATTGTTTATGCAAGGGCTAGTGGCGTGTTCTTTTGGTTCTCATACTATTTAGTATTTCTTGATGCATTTGCCTTGTTTAAGGATTCTAGTCTGATGATTCTATAGCAGTAATATGCCATTAATCAATATCTCAGCACTTATTATACTAAACATAGGTTTTGTTGGGATGTGAATGCGAAGCATGTAAATGGAGAGAGTAAACTGGGATAATAATTACCTTGAGGATTTGCTTTGGTTGGAGAATTGCAGAATATTGAATGAACTGAAACTGAAATAAAATTGGTGCTGTTGTCTCAGTAAATGCAGGTTAAAACATGGAGAAAGGTGAGAATTAAAGCCAAGTCTCACCTTGAGAATACTTGGCAGAGATGGAGTGCAGATTCCTGCCGTTGCTGCTAAGTGTTGAATGGAGAGAGTGGTGGTTTGAGGAGTGAAGTGTGGAGTTTAAACTAGAAGGTTGTATTGTTGGAGTGTGAGAAGTGCAGCAGGCTCAAGAGAAGGGGAAAATAGGGGAGTGTGCAGCTGCTGCAGCACATGTCTCCACACCCTTTTCCTTTTTCCCATTTTCTTAAACTTGGGTGTTGTGGCAGGGGTGAAGTGTTTACTGCCGCTACAGTTGCTGCAGAAAAAAGGGGAGGGGACGCAGCCGATCTTATTCTCCCTTCTCTCCTTATATTATTTCTTTTGTTGCAGGTGGTAGAATAGAGTTGTAGTATACATGTAGGGTTGTAAGGTTTGTAATGGTAAGGGATTAAAAGTTGTGAAGTGATTTAACTAAAATCCTTCAGTGTTGGTCGTTCTGTATTAGAACTTTGGTATCGAGTTTTTCTAATGTCGAGCACTTGTATTCAGATACAGATTAATCGAATAATTCTTGTATCTGATATCTATATTGTCTTGTAAAAATCTAAATTAAAACTGTAGATTGCTAAATTAAATCCATAGATTTAATTCGATCATCATTAAATTAAATCCGTAGATTTAATTAGCTACAAAGTCGGAAATAATTCACGACTTAAGGAACAATAAGAATAATTATAAATAACCTCCATCTTGATTAATAGATAACACAACTTTGCTAAGTTGGTTATAACCTTGAATAATAATTATTCATTGATTCAAAGATTAACGTCGCGATTTTAAACACGCGAAGATAAATAAATGCATACTGCTAGTGTAGCGACTCTGTTTCCAAATTACGTAATTCAGAATCATAGTTGGAATTCATAAAGCGTTTCATTTACTAAAAAAAAGATTTAATAAACACGCAATACTGGACTTAAATAAATATAAAAGAGCGGGTTGTTACATACTACCCCTCTTAACAAAAATTTCGTCCCGAAATTTGCATACCTATGTGAAAAGGTCTGGGTATTTTTCTTTCATCTGGTCCTCAAGTTCCCACGTTGCTTCTTCAGGTCCATGGTGTCTCCACAGTATTTTGACTGACGCGATCGATTTATTCCTCAACTCTTGCACCTTTCGGTCCAAAATAGCTTCAGGTCTTTCCTCGTACGTCAAGTCTGGGTTAAGAGTCATTTCCTCTTGGTGAATCACGTGTTTGGGGTCAAACACCTACCGTCTCAGCTGTGACACGTGGAACACATTGTGGACGTTTCCAAAGCTAGGTGGCAGCGCCAACCTATACGCTACGGGACCTATTCTTTCAAGGATCTCATAAGGTCCTACAAAACGGGGTCTCAACTTACCCTTAACACCGAATCTAACGATCCCTTTCGAGGGTGACACTTTCAGGAAAACCTTGTCTCCGATTTGAAATTGTAGTTCGGTTCGTCGGGTATCAGCATAAGACTTCTGTCTGTCCTGGGCCTCTTTAATTCTTGCTCTAATCTGGCGGATGGTCTCGATCATCTCGCTTACTGCATCTGGCCCAAGGATTTTTCTTTCACCCACCTCATCCCAGTAAAGTGGTGATCTACACTTCCTTCCATACAGCGCCTCATAGGGTGCCATATCAATGATCGCCTGGTAACTGTTGTTGTAGGCGAATTCGATCAACGGTAGCACTGATTCCCAACTTCCTCCTCGGTCTAGCACCACTGTCCTCAACATATCTTCAAGGGTCTGAATTGTCCTTTCCGATTGTCCATCTGTTTGAGGATAAAAGGCGGTGCTAAAGTTTAATCTTGTTCCCAACTCTTTCTGCAAACTGATCCAAAATCTAGAAGTAAATTTTGAATCTCTATCTGAAGTAATGGATATTGGTATTCCATGTAGCCGTACAATCTCACGGATGTACAGTTGGGCTAGTTTCACCGATCCATGAGTAATTGAGATCGGTATAAAATGAGCGCACTTCGTGAGACGGTCTACTATTACCCAAATAGCTGTGTTGCCCCTATTTGTCTTGGGTAGACCCGTCACGAAATCCATCGCTATGTGCTCCCACTTCCATTCTGGGATTTCCAATGGCTGCAATTTCCCATATGGTCGTTGATGTAAAGCTTTCACTTGCTGGCATGCAAGGCAGCGCTCTACAAACGAGGCTATATCTCTTTTCATCCCGTCCCACCAAAATTTCTGTTTTAGATCTTGGTACATTTTGGTACTCCCAGGATGAGCGGTATAGGGCGTGTCATGAGCTTCACTCATGATCTCATTTCTGAGTTCCTTGTTATGGGGAACACACAATCTTCCTTCATAAAGAACGGCGTTATCCGTTGCCTCTTGGTAGCCTCCTGGCGTGCCTGTTCGGATCTTGAGACGAACTTTTTCCAAGCTCTCATCCGCTCTCTGGGCACTGACGATCCTTTCTCTGAGGTCTGGGACGGCTACCAGAGTTGCAATAATTGCTCTTGTCGTTGCCGGTGGCTGAACCACTTCTATCTTCAATTTGTCAAAATCCCTTACAAGCGCGTCCTCTTGAGTGAGAAGAAGTCCTAACTCGGATTGAGTTTTACGACTTAAAGCATCAGCTACTACATTAGCTTTTCCCGGGTGGTAGTTGATACCGCAATCGTAATCCTTCACGAGCTCGAGCCATCTCCTCTGTCTCATGTTCAAGTCTTTCTGCTCGAAAAAGTACTTAAGGCTTTTGTGATCAGTGAAGATTTCACATCTAACTCCATATAGATGGTGTCTCCAAATTTTCAAAGCATGCACAATTGCTGCCAGTTCCAGATCATGAGTGGGGTAGTTCAATTCGTGTGGCCTTAGTTGTCGTGAGGCGTAGGCGATGACCTTTCCTTCTTGCATCAACACACAACCTAGCCCATTTTTGGACGCGTCCGTGAAAATCACGTATTCTTTATCGGCTGCTGGAACTGCTAGCACTGGTGCAGTTGTCAATTTCTTCTTCAGCTCTTGGAAGCTGGCTTCACACTCTTCGTTCCACTTATACTTGATTCCTTTACGAAGTAATTGCGTCATTGGTCTCGCTATTTTAGAAAATCCTTCGATGAATCTCCGGTAGTATCCCGCCAAACCTAAGAAACTCCGGATTTCATTAGGTGTGGTTGGTGACTTCCACTCGCGCACTGCTTGCACCTTGGCGGGGTCCACCTTAATTCCATCTGCTGATACGATGTGTCCTAGAAACATTACTTCTTTCAGCCAAAATTCGCACTTGCTGAATTTGGCGAACAACTTCTCCGTCTTTAATGTCTCCAGGATGATTCTCAAGTGATTTTCATGCTCTTGGTCATTCTTAGAATAGATGAGGATATCATCTATAAACACTAAGACAAATTTGTCTAAGTATGGATGGAAAACTCGATTCATGAGGTCCATGAATACTACCGGTACATTGGTTAGACCAAATGGCATGACAACGAATTCATAGTGACCATATCTTATGCGGAAGGCGGTTTTGGGTATATCCTCTGGTCTGATCTTCAGTTGGTGATACCCAGACCTTAAATCTATTTTTGAGAATACACTGGCTCCTTTGAGTTGATCGAACAAATCATCAATCCTTGGAAGGGGGTATTTGTTTTTAAGCGTCAGTTTGTTCAACTCTCGATAATCAATGCACATCCTCATGGTTCCATCTTTCTTCTTGACAAAGAGTACAGGCGTTCCCCAAGGCGAGACACTGGGCCTGATGAAACCCAAGTCCAAGAGTTCCTGTAGTTGCACCTTCAATTCTTGTAGTTCCTTTGGGGCCATCCTGTACGGTGCCTTTGATACTGGGGCAGATCCAGGTTCTAGATCAATGGTGAAATCTAGTTGCCTGTCTGGAGGTAGTCCTGGTAATATTTCAGTAAAAACTTCTGGAAAGTCTCGTACTATTGCCACATCTTCCACCCTCTTGTCATCACTAGCTTCCCCGTTTAGGTAGACGAGATAAGCTGTGCTTCTTTCCTTCATCATCTCTTTTCTGGCTTGTAATGCGGATATCACTGGTACTCTTTTCTTCATACCGATGCCGTGAAAGTCCGTCGGTTCCTTTCCAGGTGGTCGAAGAGAAATTTTTCGTTCATTACATAGGATGGTGGCATAATTCTCGGCTAGCCAATCCATTCCTAAGATCATATCTACGTCCCACATAGGCATTAAGTGCAAGGTTATTGCTTTCATCTTCAGTGATCCTAACTCAAACTCTAAGTTAGAAATCATGTGAGAAACTGTAGTAGCTCTTCCTACATGAGTGATTACTCTCAACTCGGGACTAGCTTATTTAGGCTCGAGTTTGAAGGTTTCTACTTCAAACAATTAAAGAATGCGAAGCTCCTGTATCAAACAAAATCCTGACTGGTACATCCTATAATTTGCCCATACCTTTCAGGTTTCCCTGATTTTTCTCTCGGGCTGCTTCTGATTTAGCGCAAAGGCCCTCTGATGCTTGGCGGCTGTGGAAGTTGTTGCTGTTGATGCTGCTGCTGTTTCTGTGGACATTGCGGTTGACGCAACTATTAGTTCCAACTTTGCAAACCACAAGTGCATTTTGTTGCACTTGGGGCACGGCGACATCCTCTGTTGTCCTGATGACTGTCCAGGATATTGTTGTTTACCCTGTTTTTGATGGCCTTGACCTTGCCACGGCTTTTTGTTGCCATGTGCCTTGTCCTCCCACTTTCTCTTTCCATTATGTCCTTGAGGTACAGTCTATTGTCCTCTAGGTGTTTTTATCTTAATCAACGGCAGTGTGGGTGCCTGCAGTATTTTCTCTGGTTGTAAAGTCAACTCCATATCCAAGGCTCGATTCAAAGCCTCGGTGTATGACAATGCACTCTGACTTGCCAATACTACTTTAAAGTCCTGCCTTAAACCGACACATAAAACTCAAACATCTTCTCATTAGTATCCATCTTCTGGTGAGCAAAACGTGATAGCTCACAAAATTCTCTGTTTATACTCTACAACTAATTTCTTTCCTTGCATCAAACTTCGATATTCAGCCTCTCGCTGCTTAGGTAACTCCTCGGTACATACTTCTAAAAAGAGTAGCCTTGAAACGTTCTCAAGTGTAGTTTACCAGTTGCTCGGGTGTCAGAGTCTTCTGACGTGTCTCTCACTAGTCTTATACATCAAAAGAATCTACTAGGGTAACTCAAAAGTTGTAAGGGTTCAACCCTAGAATGACATCAAAACAAATTGTTGCAAACAAAATTGTTCAAGAAACTCAAATGAATGACCAGGGGGTATAATGAAGTAACTACCAGGTCGAACAAAATGACCCAGAGTAAGAACCCATCTGACCCTTTTTTTTTTTTTTTAACAGAAAGTTGAAACACGTGGGTTTATAACCCGAAGGACATCTACTGAGATTTGGATCATGTGGACTGGCCAGGTCCAACATAATCACTCCCCAGTCCTACGGGAAATACTATCCCGAACTTGAAAGTTTTGGGTTTTTCGAAACCCTCAACATACTATACATAAGAAAACTTATGTTTGCAACAGCAAGCTAAAAGCTTCATCTTTGAGTCCTATGTTCTAGACTCGTGTTCCGAATGTTCAACATTATTCAACTCTCCTCTCCTGTTGCGGTAGTGGTGGCGAAGTATTATCCCGCCTATCCTTCACATCACACTCTTGATGACATCTTTGAGGCATTTTGAAATCGCAAAAGGAAAAACTCAACTCAACCATCACTCTAAGCGTCCTCGAAACTCAAGTTCAACTCCCTAACTCAACTCTAAGGAAACCCTCACGGTCACCTTAACATTCATCTATGAAGCAATAAGCACTCACGAATTGCTAATCATAAAGACCACTCTGGTCCAACAAATATATCCATCAGTAGAATGCCTCTTCTTAGAGGACTTTACATCAAGGGGTCATAGAAACCCTACAAAAACCATAGTATATATCGTGATGTCCCTTCTAAGCCGACACCATGAATAGTATTATGTCTCGGTCTGGACCTCCTACGGTAATTGCTACCAGTTAACTCATCTAGTTGCTACTTTAGCACACTAGGAACATCCATCTATCTAACATAATTAGGGAATTATATTCGTATACTTATCTATCAGCATGTCAAAAGCTCAAGTACAAGTATCTCCTCAGTAAGTTATATACATCACAATGTAATTGAAAACTAATCAAAAACAAGGGTGTACCGCTCATACACTCAAGATCATTCTTAGCTCTAGCCTACATCGGCTTCTTTCTCATCTTTTCATAGTCTATGAACATGTGTTTGAAAATCTGCTAGGGTATCTCTGTACCACATACTGTACGTCTCGTCCTCATATCCGATCTTCCCTGAGTTTGATCTCACAGCAGTCCACTTTCTTGCAGTGCCAACAGTCCTGGCCAACCTATAAGGAGAACTTAAAGGTGACTCTAGGAACTAACTCTACTTGGCTCCAGCAACAGAAATAAACAAAACATAACTTAGCAAAAACTCATATTAAGTAGTACTGTTCTCTTAAAACTCAAGCTCACAACATCTAAATTCTCATCTCGTCCCATCTTTACTTAGTAGGCAACCTCTCTAAACAATGACATTAGATCCCTTAATCTAAATCATCGTAACTCAGTAAAACATCTCAAAAAAAAAAAAAAATCTCTCTCAAAGCCATCTCCAAAGAGTATGGCTCATGATACTTTCTCATGTACCATTCAAGTTGGGTGCGCAAATAATTCGCGTCACAAAACATCTCAAACATCTCGTACAATATCTCATTGTAGAAAAACACTCGAATATTGAAGCTATGCCCACGCCATTAACGTACTAATGGCGTTCGTTACACTACTTAATCTCCATGCTCGTGGTTTCATCATGCAACCCTTCGTGTGATTCCTCTTTCTCTATTTCAACCGTTATTGCTGATGTCATCGTAACATGAAGAAAAGTTAAGGCATCTCCCTAAGTTCTCTTCTATGTTCCGTCGTGAGAGTAAGCATATATAACTTAGTAGTTCTAAGTTCTTGTGATTCATACAATAGTCATACTTATTCATGCTTCATACATTTCAAGAAATTAACTTAATTAAAACTTGAAAGTACTTACCATAACCTCTGTTGAGCGTGACGAGATGTAGTGCCAAGCTTTTGTCAACTAGTTTAAAAGTATATTGACTTACTTAATCTAGACTCAACTTAGAAGGAATGATTTGTACTCAGAGCAAAAGAAATGCTCTGATACCATTCTGTCACGACCGCACTTGCTAAGGATAGCAAATTCGGGGAAACCGCGACTAAGGGAGGGGATTTAGGAGCGGGAGTTAGAAAGGGGCATATTCGGTTTCTTGATGACTCGACTTGTATAATGAAAACGATTGAAATTAACTAGAATTTAACGAAGGTCAAAAGGAACCGTACATAATATTATCCAAAAGAGATACTCAACGAGTTTGAGTACATTGTTAAATAGTACATATTGTTTTAATAGATAACATAATGTCTTAGCAAAATCAGTGTTCGCAGCGGAATAACAATTTGAGTATATGTATGAAGACATATACTCTACTCTGAGGTACTCATCCTAGATCGACAAAAGCTCCGCTTGCACACTACATCCTCGATCACAGCTCAACCTGCACATTTATAAATACATACAGGGCTAAGTACAGGAGTACTTAGTGGACACTTGCCGAAATTTACATACATGCATAATATTTTATTGTCAAGCCTTTAACAGTAGTAAGATACGAGGGTTTTCCTTTAAAGACTCGTATTTACCAAACATAATATCATTTCTTTCATCAATAACCCGCGCAGGCATTTTAATATCATTAATCACCATATCAGTAACTCGTGCCGAGAGGGAGGCCTCCCTCTACGGACACTATGATCGGCCAACCCGCTAGATGACTCACGATCACAAGGTGTACACTAATTCCGAAGGGATTTGCGGTCCCATCCAGAATCCGAATTCGATTAACATCAGATAGGCAATTAATAACAAAACATAAAGTATTTAGGCATTGACAATATCATTCAAATTCATAAGCATAAAGTCTTTAACAATTCTACTATATGGTTTTAGTTTATACGTAAGAAAGCCCACCTGGTAGTAGAGACTCACGACTAAGCCTTAAACTCTGGTGCCTGACCTTTAATACGAGAAAATAAAGCAAGATTTTAATACAAGGAAATTCTTAAATGAATGAGGATGCGTAATGTAATTATGCATGGCTCATATTCTTCTAATTATTGGTCCAACTATTGGATTAAAGCTCGTCCTATGAAATCGGATAGTTATTCTTAATAATCCACTCATCTTGAATTAGTCTAACTCACTTACCAACTAATAAGTAGTAAGTATTAAAATTAATCACTAATTAAAAATAATTAGGATTAATAATGAGAGCCTAAAATAATAAGTCTTATTGGACTTAACTAAAGAAATCTCATAGGATTTAATCAACTAATTAGTAGGAGCCCAAAAATTATAAATTAAAGCCCATTAAAAAAAAATATGAAAGCCCAATCAGATTTTTAAAAGATTTAGGCCCAAGAAAAATAAAAGTCCAAAACCTCTTTCTTCTTCCCCAACACTCGGTTCCTCTCTCTCTCTCTCTCATATTTTCTATCACAAATCACGCCTATCTCTCACGTCTCTTTCTCTCTATCTTTATTAAAGTAAAATGCTTTTCACTCATTATAATTATCGGTTCTCCCCCTTTTTTTTTTAAAGCTTAACATTCTCTCTCTCTCAATTATTAAAACTGAAACTCTCTCTAAAATAAAATAAAAAAAACGCTGCATCTCTCTCTTTCTCTCGGTTCTCTCAATCAAGCCATCGCCGCCCGCGTCTTGGCCATTCCAGTCGCCGGCGAGGCCGCCGCCGAATCTCCCTCGACAAACTCTCTTCCTCCTCTCGCCTACCACGCTCCCTTCGGTTCTCTCTCTCTCGATCTGTATCCAAGCCGAGGACTCCGCCGCTGCTGCAACTGGATTCCGGCGAGCACCGTCGACTGGGAGCCATCGCCGCCGTCTGGAGCGGCTGCTGCTTCTCCTGGAGTCGACGAAACTGCCGTCTCCGCCTGAGACCGGCGAAATTCGCTGCGTGGAGTTGCTGCCGCTGACTCCAGTCGCCGTTTGGTGCCGCCGCCTCAGCCCAAAGCCGACTTCCGGAGTCACCGTTCGTCGTAGCGAAGGTCTCGGCAATTCGTCATCGAACAGGGCCGCGTTCCTCCTTCCTAAAAACTAAGTTCGAAGCTTGTCTACTTGAAGTTTCAGTTCTCTATATTGTTTATGCAAGGGCTAGTGGCGTGTTCTTTTGGTTTTCATACTATTTAGTATTTCTTGATGCATTTGCCTTGTTTAAGGATTCTAGTCTGATGATTCTATAGCAGTAATATGCCATTAATCAATATCTCAGCACTTATTATACTAAACATAGGTTTTGTTGGGATGTGAATGCGAAGCATTGTAAATGGAGAGAGTAAACTGGGATAATAATTACCTTGAGGATTTGCTTTGGTTGGAGAATTGCAGAATATTGAATGAACTGAAACTGAAATAAAATTGGTGCTGTTGTCTCAGTAAATGCAGGTTAAAACATGGAGAAAGGTGAGAATTAAAGCCAAGTCTCACCTTGAGAATACTTGGCAGAGATGGAGTGCAGATTCCTGCCGTTGCTGCTAAGTGTTGAATGGAGAGAGTGGTGGTTTGAGGAGTGAAGTGTGGAGTTTAAACTAGAAGGTTGTATTGTTGGAGTGTGAGAAGTGCAGCAGGCTCAAGAGAAGGGGAAAATAGGGGAGTGTGCAGCTGCTGCAGCACATGTCTCCACACCCTTTTCCTTTTTCCCATTTTCTTAAACTTGGGTGTTGTGGCAGGGGTGAAGTGTTTACTGCCGCTACAGTTGCTGCAGAAAAAAGGGGAGGGGACGCAGCCGATCTTATTCTCCCTTCTCTCCTTATATTATTTCTTTTGTTGCAGGTGGTAGAATAGAGTTGTAGTATACATGTAGGGTTGTAAGGTTTGTAATGGTAAGGGATTAAAAGTTGTGAAGTGATTTAACTAAAATCCTTCAGTGTTGGTCGTTCTGTATTAGAACTTTGGTATCGAGTTTTTCTAATGTCGAGCACTTGTATTCAGATACAGATTAATCGAATAATTCTTGTATCTGATATCTATATTGTCTTGTAAAAATCTAAATTAAAACTGTAGATTGCTAAATTAAATCCATAGATTTAATTCGATCATCATTAAATTAAATCCGTAGATTTAATTAGCTACAAAGTCGGAAATAATTCACGACTTAAGGAACAATAAGAATAATTATAAATAACCTCCATCTTGATTAATAGATAACACAACTTTGCTAAGTTGGTTATAACCTTGAATAATAATTATTCATTGATTCAAAGATTAACGTCGCGATTTTAAACACGCGAAGATAAATAAATGCATACTGCTAGTGTAGCGACTCTGTTTCCAAATTACGTAATTCAGAATCATAGTTGGAATTCATAAAGCGTTTCATTTACTAAAAAAAAGATTTAATAAACACGCAATACTGGACTTAAATAAATATAAAAGAGCGGGTTGTTACATCTTCAGTTTACGGTTGTGTGCACCAGGCAAGCAAACGGGTACGGTTTGCAGTGCACCAGGCAAGCACTTGCAGAGTGGATTGTTAGTCTGATCAACCAGCCGTGGATGTAGGAAAGGGTTTTTCCGAACCACGTAAAAATCTATGTGTTATTTACAGCTTTCAGTTTTACATTCATACTTGTGCTATTTCATTTGATAAAGCTGAACACTGACTAACAGCAAAGAGAAACCTTAATCCAACAACTTGCTCCACCGAGGCTATTGTGAAACTAAGTTTAATTTCCGCTGCGTATGATATCAATCTGACTGAACTATCCTCTGATAGTAAGGAAAAGCGATATCATCTCTATCTTTGCAAACACGGCTGAAGCCCTTATTTGAATCAGTTAAGTTCCTGTAACTTAACTGATAACTCATTACTGAAGAGCTTTCAGTATCAGTCGTCAACCCTGTTGGTCAAAACTGATTTCAGTAAAACAGGAGTCTTTGTTTGCGTGTAAAGTTTCATTTTAATCTCTGACTGAGATCCCTCTGATTGAGGTCAGTAGATAATCATAAAAATAGCCTATAGGTGTATTCTCCCCCCCATACACCTATTCGAGACCCCCCGGACCTAACAATTGGTATCAGAGCAGGTTGTTCGCAAGAACTATCTGCATCTGACTAGTTTCTATTTGAACTAGATCCTTTTGGGGAATCGCTGTCTTTGATCAAAAATATTTTCTCAAGACTACTCTTGAGATTGCTTGCTCTGTGTTCGTTTCCTGTTTCCTGTGTGCTTCTCCCTACTTTCTCTAACAATGTACAGGAACAAGAAAGATTCCTCCAGCGATTATATTCATACATATTTTCGAGGAATCAGCGGACTTGAGTTGGGATCATTGGATTCTGATGAAGAAGAAAGATTTATCTTTCCAGAAGAAAACATGAGTCCAACCCACTCACAATCAGAAGAAACGAGCAGATATGATCAGACACGACTAGAGTATCAACACCTAAGTACGAGATTTGAAAATCTCCTTAGGGAGCACAAATAGATCATCAAAGAGATTGATCTTGTGCAAGATGCTCGAAGGATCGTCATGCGCCACTTCATTTCAGATGAAGACGAAGCAAACAAAAGAGATGTACATGAGCGCAGACTGATCAACAAACTGAAACTTCTTCAGTTTCAGAAACAAGAACTTCTACAACGTCTCAAGGAAACAGAGACAGAATTCAAAATAATATCAGAAGTTTTTGAAAGAATGATTCGTGAGGAATCACTCCAGCACAGAAGAAAGATGGAACGTGAAAGGAGTGTGCAGCAACAGCCAACGGACTCGAAATCAAAGGAGAATCAGTCATAAAACTCAGGGGGAACTTACACTTCAAACAATGACGAAACTAGTGATAATCACTATGTAAGCTTCTCTCAACAATTCACTTGTATCTATGACTGCTTGTTCTTAATTATCTTTCGGCTGTATTGTGCTTGGTCTGACGTGTCTAATTAATTACACTCTTCATTTTATGAAATAGACACGTGCACATTTATTTTAAAACGGTTGTCACACGATCACACGAACCCGCCCTTTTTACTAACAAGCGGAGTGATCCACGTGTCACGACTCCATTTGCACGGATTTCAAACGATTATTGAAACCGCCTTTTGCACGATCTTTCACACTCTCTTCAAAAACGTTTCATCTTCGACTAAAGATTTACTCAATCTCAGAGAAATCTTAGTGTGCAAAATTTCTTGAGTGTGCATTTTTCTGCAAGACTAACAGTAAGAATCCACAGTTCTATCTCTGTGAGAATCAATCTTCAGACTTTTGCAGAAAACCTCTCAAAGATCCAAATGGGAAAATCAGCATCACTACAAGTAGTGTGTTATGAATCTGTTATCATACTGGAGTCACTCCAACAGTTTGCTGATTTCAACAAGTTCAACGAGATCTTAGAACGACATGGATGGATAAAGTTCATCCAATGCTCGCCTAAGTTTCTTCTTGACGAGTCGATCATCCGAGAATTCTACGACAACATCAAAATGGATGAATCAACTGGTGAACTCAAAACAGAGATTTCTGTTTTCATAAATGAAGGCTTCTCAGAATCAACCAAGATGTCCATCAACATTTCTAAAGCAGTGAGAGAAATGTTCAACCTTCCAAATGATGGACCAGCTCCATTCTTCACCGATGAAGAAGCCACAGAGCACATGAAAGAAGCACTGACAAGCAATGCACCTACTGATCACGTCATCACCAATGTTCTGAGCATATCAAGAATTCAGCTTCATCTCAGACCCATTGCCAAGATGATCAAGAAATGCTGGTTTGGCACTCTTGGATCCCCTGGTCATCTCTCAAGACCATACAAACTTGTGTTGATCGCCCTGATGCAGAAAGGCCCATTCAACTGGGAGAAGGCCTACATTCAGATTCTCGCTGAAGAGAAGAAGGAATCCCACTCCACAAAACATCTGCGTCAAGGAACAAGAGTCTCAGCACTCATTCTTTATAGTGCTAAGGAGACTCCTTGCTTCTGGAAGAACACTACTCAAGTGTCTTCCACCATCCATCTGTTTGAAAAACAGAAAAGTCCACTCAGAGGGAATATCAGTATCTCGACTGAAATTCCTCTCCTCACTTTTGAGCTACGATACAAGACTCGAGGCTCAACCAAAAGAAAGTTCGAAAGCGTGTCGTCTCCAGTCAAGATCTCGCTGGACACCCCTCAGAAATCTCACAATGAGGAACATGAAGAGGATGCACCAAAATCTCCTGAAGAAGTTCCAATGCCAAGCACGGGAACTCCTCAACAACAGGCTCCGTCTATCCCTCTAGCAGATGAAGGAAATCAAACGACAGAGGAGACACGAGCAACATTTGACAGAGAAACGGAATCTGAAGAACTTCCTCTCAGAGGTTTCTTCCATTACTGTCTTGAAGGGTTCAACAAGAAGGCAAAGTTTGATGAAGCTACTAACGTCAATGCCGCATCCTCATCCTCAACCTTTGTAAATCAAGCTGCCCTTCTCAAAAACTTCAGTGACACAACTGTCCGAACACTGTGTCACAACCCTTTTTCCCACTGTCTTAGCCTCCCTGAACCCTGAAGAGTTCCAAGCTCTTGTCAGCTATTTCTTCTTTATCTTCGTCAAAACCCTACCCAAATCCCAATACAAGGAGATTGATGAAGTTCTCACTGAAAGAGAGATGGAAGCCTTGGAGAATAGCATCTTTGAGAAGTTCAGAGTCACAAATGTTTGGGATGGCATCCACGACTGGGCACCCAACTTCAGACTGTACCTCACTTCCAGAGGTCTTCTCAAAGACGATAATGCTGAGGACTTCGAAGTCCACCATGAATCTCCACCGCACCAGACTGCTCCAGTCAAAGCAACAGAAGAAGGGACACCAGCTGAAGAACCAGAGCCTACTGAAACTACCACTGATGAAAGAGTTCAGATGCTGGAAGAGAGGCTGCTCATTCAAGAAGAAGTTTCATATGAGCTTAGAGTCAAGATTGCAATTCTTGAATCAACAGTCACTCACCTTCAACAGCAACTGGAAATCCAGAATAAATTCAGTGAGGTCCCTGAGTCTGATGACAAGGATAAACGAGAAGAGGACAGAAAAGGAAAATGGAAGCTGACTGAAGAACCAAAAGGAAGCCCTCCAAGGAAGCCAAGCAAACAACTCCGCATCAACTAAGGACTAAGAAAGAACAAGGAATGTCATCTAAACAGAAACTCATTATTTTGTATATGATGTTCTTAGATTGTCTTAGTTAGATCTTCCTTGTTATGTTCTTCCGCACCTTTGGTTTATATTATTCTTTACTGAGTTCATGGAGATTCATGTTTATCCAGTCTTTGTTCCTTTTGCCTATTTACACTTGATGATTTTGGGTTATCTAATTTAGGGGGAACACTGTTTAAGCTTTTTCCAGTACTTGACTGTTGCCCTTACTTATTGTTGGGAACTTGTTCGTATTCACTTTTACTTGGACTTGCAATGATAAATAGGACCTAGGTGTGATTATGATTAACTGGTGAAATTGCGTTCTACTTTAGTCTTTCAATTTCCAAAATCTCTCTTTATGCACATCTTTTCAAATCATTGCATGCACTACACGCCGCCTATTTACGGCAAGAGATTATGACAAATATTCTATATCAGTTCATATCTCATCTTTCTAGGCATTTGTCTGACGGTCATTTATTACGGACGTCAAAAATTATTATAATTGAGTTGGCGCGCAGATTTCAAACCGCCCACGTCTTTTCAATTGCCCTAGGAAACTGTTCATCTCCCACGATCACACTTTCTCCATTACTGTCATTCCTCATTCTCCATCACTTTTGCACTCTCTCTCTAACATTCAAATCCACAGCACTCTACTGTGAGATCACTTCCTGCAATTTCTCTTCAACAGATTTCTCATTCGAAATGGCTAAAACTACCATGAAGAAAACTGACAACGAGAAGGAAGCTCTAAGAGAGAAAAATGTCAGATATGAGCAGACGGTTCACACGGAATCCTTTGAAGAGAAGTCGGAATACTCTAAGGTATCAGGAATTCTTCACCAGAACGGTTGGATGAAATTCATCACCAGTGAACCGAAGTATCTACTCGACGACGCTGTCAGAGAATTCTACAGGAATCTCAAGTTCAACGATTCCGAAGAATTAATCTCCAAAGTCAGCATCATCAAAGGAGCAAACTGCAGAAAAGAGACTCTCAACGTCTCTGAGATTGTCAGGGAATTGTTCAATCTCCCAAACAACGGATATCTCCTCTCCTCATTGACTGATGATGAAGCAAATGAAACTCTCAAGACTGCACTGAAGGATAAATCTGAATCAACGAAGAGTCAAGTCACTCTTTCTCATCTCCATCCAGAGTTTGCCATGTTGGGTAAAATTATCCAGAAGTGCTGGATAGGTGCTACAGGGACTCCCGACAAAGCCTCTCAACCGCAGAAGAATGTCATGGCTGCTCTTATGAAGAAGGAATGCTACAACTGGGAAGAAGCTTACCTGAAGCTTCTTTACAATGAAGCTCACAACATAAGGCCGGCGACGATGGTCCGACAGGGGAACAGGGTATCCCAGATCATCATCGAGGGGACAAAGAAACACAAATATGTGCAATGGCCTAAGATGATCGAATTCACAGACAGCCTTCGTCTCTTCAAACTGGCCAGAAGAGATCCCAAACCTTCCTCAAAGGCAAAGGTAATTGACATTTCTTCTCTCCCATCATCTGATTCTGAAGCCCTTGATTCACCTCCTTCAAATCTTCGCACGAATGTGCCACGACGTATTCGTACCACCCTCCCCAAGAAACCATCTGTACCAACTAAGATGCCTTGGAAACTCTCTCCAAGATCCAAAGGCAAAGCAGTTGTGGAAACTGTACCAGAACCAGCTTCCACCTTTATCTTCAAAGGTACTCAAGAAGCTGTTGAACTTCAGTCTGAAGCTCAACAAATTGCCACCAATCGCCTTCGACGCATAATTGGTGATGTTAATACGTCTTTAGAAGTCTACCGGGACCTTCATAGACTTCTCACGTATACTCTTCTGAAGACAGCGCCATGTCCAGGAATCAACAGTCTTCACAGCCCTGAAGTTGAAGACTCGTTTGAAATGGAAGAGGCTTCCCTGATCAGCCTATTCCAAATTGAACATGTTTGGGCCGTAATTCATGACTTTGACAGTTTTGCCATGAATTACTTGAACTCTTCCAAACAATTCAGACGCCTCTTGTCACTAAACGACGATGTCGGGACATCAAAGGTGTTGGACGAGCCTCTCATCATAGAGGAAGTTACTGCAGCTCACAGCTCTCCTATTGATAACACTCCACAACCGGCGGAAGCTACTGCTGACCCTGCCACCGATGTTCAACCAATGACTGACTCAACCAGTCAACCGAAGCTACCATCTTCTCATCCAACATTTCCTGCTGAAGCAAACCAGGCTAGCATCACTATAGTTGATGCTCCTCCTTCAGTAGAAGAAGAGAGATCAGCAGACAACGCTGATCGTCCAATTTCTGAAGAACGAGTTGACAACATCCTCCAGTCTCCTCCGACTTCATCAACACTCTTGAACACTGATGTCAGTCAAGAGCAAGAAGTTTCGCAATCTGTTGAAGAAAGAACAGATCGCCCTGATCCAACCAGTCAAGCAGAGGCCTCCACATCTAAAACTAATGAAGAGCGTCAGCAAGAGCAGAATTATCCTGACGAATCTGATGTTCCAATAGAACACGTTGAGCTTCCTCGCGCAGAAGGACCTGCTCTATTTGATTCGGATGCGGAAACTGATGAGCGCCTCACCGTTTGGAGACATAATCGGCCGCGCAGACATCTACTACGAATCTCTGAAAATGAAGAAAGACCAATGGATGTACTGCTGAAACAGCTTGCTGATCAAAGGTTTGAAATCGACTCACTCAAGCACGAGCTCGAACTACAGCAAATCTATGGTAAAAAGTTCGTGAAGAAGCTCAAAGAAGTCGAGAAACAGGCAACAGCAGATATGGTCTATCATGCCGGCTTGATTAATGAAATCAAACAGCGGATAAAGGCACAGAAAAAGGCTCTGATCGATTATAAGATTGAAATGCTTGATCCAAAGACTGGTATCCCCAAAATTCGGAAGGATCACAAGGAACTGCACACCCTCTTTCTCGAATCAGAGATTGAAAGGAAGACGCAATACGTTAGTCTAACTACAAAGCTCCAGGAAATGGAACTTGAGTTCCTAAAGACGTTCATGCCGAGAACCGAGGTCAAGGAACTCATTGCAACGACAGTACAGCCTATCATGGACTGACTGGCAAAGGTGGAAAGGAAACTTCAACAAACCAAAGAATCTCCTGACTCCGCTCTCGTTCAGAAGATGCTTACTGACCTTCAAGAGTTACAAAGCCGACTTCCTCCAGCTGATGCCAAAAAGGGGGAAGAGGATATATTGAGGCGTATGCAAAGAGAAGCGGAAATGCTCCCCTCTGTTTTCAATAGGGTGGAAAACAGGGCTGAAGAAATCACTGCAAGGGTTGCCCCCACTTTCGCCTCAGTTGAAGCCAGCAGAAAGAGAAGTAGAGAAAGCTCTTCAAGTGAAGCAGAACTGAAGAAGAAGAAAACTGTCGACTTCATTTCAACTCTAAAAGAAAGTCAAAAGCTTGAACATTATCTCAAGAGTGGATTGATTGTATCTTATCTGGAAAAGTTTGAGCGACCAGATAAATGGATACCGTCGGAGTTGAATGATTGGTGGGAGCAAATCAAGGAACGCTACACCAAATGGATGGTGTTTGCAAGTATCCAAGGCGACAAGGAGCGCAGGTATGAAGCCTGGAAGTACTTCCTAATGCATTTGCAAGAACGAGAGTCTGTTCGTCAAATGTTGGAAGCTCAGAAGGATTATGGACAAGGCATACTTGACCCTCAGAAGAAAGTAGTGACTCCACCAAGGTTCAGGAATGGAGTAGACAGAGAAAAGATCAAGAAAGAAGTCAGAACCGTTTGCAGGATTTGGAACTTTCATCCAGACTCCGATAATGCCAGAAAGGTATGGGAAGCAGTCTTCAAACTCTACAATCAGAAACCTTGAGTCTGTTGAATGTCCTCTGTAATGTTCTTTTTCTGCTTTCAAGTTGTAATTTAGACTGATATTTTATCAGTCTTTCCTTAATAAAAAGAACAACTTCTTATTGATCTCAACCTGAAGACAATGACTCTTTGTCCAGGCTCTGATTATGGTTTTTCTGTCTTCTTTTTTAGTTCTGTTTTTAGAACTGTTTTCGTACTTGCTCTAAGTACAAGTTGTTTAGGTTCTATTGTTAAGGGGGAACTGTTTTCACCCCTTGTTTAGAACTTGTACTGTGAGTTCAGTCTTTTTGTTGTCTAGAACTGCTGTGTGGTTTTGGCATCATCAAAAAGGGGGAAATTGTTGGGAACCTTGTGGAATATCCTAACCCTTGTTTTGATGATACCAAAATTCATAGGACTTATTTGTAATAGACTAGAATCGTTTTGAACTCAAGTGTTAGAGTTCGTTTCTAGTTTAGTTGCGGTGTCGAAGACTGAAGACTGAAGACTGAAGAACGAAGACTGAAGACTGAAGACTGAAGAACGAAGACTGAAGACTGAAGACTGCAGATACCAACTGAAGTATCAGTTGAAGACTGATTATTTAATGCGCGCAATGGACTGATACCAAAGTCAAGTATCAGTTGAACATTCCTCCTAGGACCGATCTTCCAACGTTCAGAGGAATCCACGTACGCTCAAGTACAGCCGCATTAAATGCAGAGATCTCAATATCTTATCTCTGCAGAGGTCATTCCTATCTGGTGGTTACTTTTCAGAGATGTCACATCTCCTGTCCATCAAAGAGAGCCGTTTCCACACAAACAAGGAACCTCGAAGATTGAAGCCTCAGCCCAAATTCGAATTGCTCTCCAACGGAAGAAATCTTGAGGACGATTTACGCCAACGGATCTATTCAAGAGTTCTCCTACAAATAGCGCTCGAGGATCACTTCAATCTTCACCGATTCAACAACATAAGCTGAAGCTCTGCCGAAATTGCTACTCAGCCTAAAGCCTAACCGCCCAAAGCTTGAATCGAAGAAAAGAATTCCAAAGCCAAAATCAGTCACTCCTGATTACATACATTCTCTTAGACCCTAGGCATATATATCTGTTTACCCAGAAGCCAAAGGTCAAACTTGCTTCAAAGAACTTGTTCTTTGTAAGTATAGTTGACACTCGTTTAAACCTCTCCCCCATAAGATTGTTTGAGTGATTCGGAGTTCAGAAAGGTACTCTGAACTCTGAGTGAAAAGTCTGAGCACGAGGTGTGCTTAGCAGGGAAATCCTACGCGAGGTGTGTGGGTGCTGAAGAGGGGTTATCTTCAGTTTACGGTTGTGTGCACCAGGCAAGCACACGGGTACGATTTGCAGTGCACCAGGCAAGCACTTGCAGAGTGGATTGTTGGTCTGATCAATCAGCCGTGGATGTAGGAAAGGGTTTTTTCGAACCACGTAAAAGTCTCTGTGTTATTTACAGCTTTCAGTTTTACATTCATACTTGTGCTATTTCATTTGATAAAACTGAACACTGACTAACAGCAAAGAGAAACCTTAATCCAACAACTTGCTCCACCGAGGCTATTGCGAAACTAAGTTTAATTTCCGCTGCGTATGATATCAATCTGACTGAACTATCATCTGATAGTAAGGAAGAGCGATATCATCTCTATCTTTGCAAACACGACTGAAGCCCTTATTTGAATCAGTTAAGTTCCTGTAACTTAACTGATAACTCATTACTGAAGAGCTTTCAGTATCAGTCGTCAACCCTGTTGGTCAAAACTGATTTCAGTAAAACAGGAGTCTTTGTTTGCGTGTAAAGTTTCGTTTTAATCTCTGACTGAGATCCCTCTGATTGAGGTCAGTAGATAATCATAAAAATAGCCTATAGGTGTATCCCCCCCCAATACACCTATTCGACTTATTGGTGGGTTAACATTTTCGTGTTATGGTGTTTACCATATTTGCTCGAATCTTTCCCCAAATTTGCTTGCCCTGTGCTACAAGATTTCTCAAGCGCAAATATTAGAAGAAATATGAAAGCCCCCATAGGTTGGGTTGTTACCTCAATTTATATAATGTACAAGAAGCCATTAATCGTGTAATTTTTACCACATAGCTAATTCATTCACAAATCCACAATCGGTAAATGAAATACCTAAGCTTTAAGAGTGTATCAAACGTGTATGTATTGATGATGATGGCTTATGTCATGGTATAATCATGTGAGTGCAGGCAAGAGCAATAGGCAAATCAAGCAAGCATAACAGACATTAATCTAGAACTTGTTTATTATAGTAGGGAAATTAGCAACTTCTTATTATAGTAGGGAAATCAAGCAAGCATAATAGGCATATAATCTTGTTACGCAGTACCGTCTTCACATGCTTCATTGCATAAAATGATTGTTTAGTTATAGCAACAGAAACAAGCAATGGCAAAATTAAATGAATTAGTCTTAATAATATAACATAGACCTTCGACCTTCCGCTCTTAGTAAGTAGTTGACTCAACTCAATAAGTGTAGAAACTTGAAACTCTTGCAATATTGTCACATTGTGCTTATAATATCCCAACCCAAACTCTAACAAAATAATATCTTGATAAGTGAAATCTTCAAGATAGAATTTTCTCGCAAGCTTGCAAATATCATCATTGTTGAATGATTTGAAAGAAATTTTAGGATCCAAGATCACGATGAAATAAAGCAATTCAACTAAAACATCATTAAATATTGTATTTGACACTTGAATTAATTAAATAACAATCATGTTATTACAAATTAGATTAAATATCCGAATAAAATACAACCAAGAAACTATCGGTGAAATTTGAACTAATAACCTCTTGAAAGAGAGAGAGTTTTTGGTGTTTGAACTTTGATGCTTGTAGGGCTGGGAAGATAGGGTACCCGATTACCCGATCGGAAAAAATTGGGTATCGGGTACCCTATACTTGAAAAATTCGGTGTCAGGTTCGGTATCGGGTATTTTGGACACTAAAAAATCGGGTATCGGGTATACCCAAATACCCAATTAAAAATAAGGGGAAATTTTAAAATTTAATTTTAATTTTTCAGCCCAGCCCTAGTTCATGTCGACCCTCTCACTCGTCACTCTCAATCTCTCACTCTTGCCGTCCCTGGCTCATTCACTCCCTCCCGTCGTTGCCGCGCTGCTCCAGCCTCCACGCAGCCACGCACGCCTCCGCACCTGAGCGACGACCCGTCGCCGGTCGCCCGGACCACTGACCACTGCGCAGCTGCGTAGCAGCAGTCTCGAGTCGCCTCCACCGGTCCACTGCGCAGCAGCAGCAGCTGTCTCGAGTCGCTAGCGCCGCCTCCTAGCTCTGACAGTAGGTATGCCGGCTTACCTGTTGATTTTAAAACATGTTGCAGCCTACAATTTCTTTAGACTTATTTTTTTATTATTAGGACTTGAATTTTAAAATAAATTTGATTATATGAACAAAAAGATGTATATTATGATATCTGCATAGATTATTAGATTGCTTTGATTAAATTGGTTTGGCTGGCAGTAGGCAGATGAGATACAGAAGCTGATTATGAGTTAATTACCTTTAGTTTGGAATATAAATTCATGTTTATGCATTTTTAGTTTGGCTTCTACTCATTTGGTACTTGTTTAATCCATAAAAGAGGAAATGATGTATTGTAATATATTATCTCAACCTCTAGGAAGTAGATAACTATGTGAAGAAATTTATATTATGTCGAGTTGATGCTTCTTTCAACTTTTCCCTCTAGACAGATTATTGCTTATTTATTGCTTTGGTTGAAAGTGATGCTTTAATATTGTTTATTATTGCTTTGGTTGAAAGTGATGCTTATTTGGGCAGTTGCCAGTTGGTTTAATTGTTATTGTTTATACAATGGAACTATGGAAGTAATGTTTACTTAGATTTAGTAGGTATTGATTTATGCTTAATTTACTCTATTTTTAAGGGTTTGAATGTGCGTGTTTTAAGATAATCTTCTGGAAATTGGTGCGTTTTATGGTGTATTTTATGCTTTGCAGGAGATTTAGGCTTTCGAGATGGAAGAATGCAGTTTTGGAGAAATTTGGATGAATTTGGTGTTTTCTAGGTGTTCTGGTCTCCAGAGCAGAGAAACCGACATCTCCAGAGCAAAGGAACCGACATCTCCAGAGCAGAGGAATCACCATTCCTCTGGTGTCAGAGAAATCAACTCACCAGAAGAATCGAAGCGCCAGAGGAATCGAAGCGCCAGAGGAATCACCATCCCTCTGGAGTCAGAGAAGTCAAAGTCCAGAGCAGAGAAGCGCCAGCGTCAGAAAAGCGAAGTGCCAGTACATCGAAATCAAGTCTCCAGTGCAGCGGAATCAATCGCCAGAGAAATCACCATTTCTCTGGAGTAAGAGAAATCGCCATTTCTCTGGAGACAGTGAAATCAAGAAGCCAGTGTAGCGAAGTCATCACCAGAGGAGTCAATAGTCAGAGCAGCCAAGCAAAAGTCCATTACAGCGGAATCGCAAAAGTCCATTACAGCGGAATCGAGAAGCCAGAGAAATCACCGCTCCGCTGGCGATGCCAGAGAAATCGCCATTCCGCTGGCGAGGCCAGAGAAATCAACCATTCCTCTGGCGATACCATTCCTCTGGCGATAGCAGAGAAATCGTCATTTCTCTGGCGCGACCCGTTTCCCGGGTGACATCCGTTCCTCTGGCGAGAGCTACGAATTCAGCAAGAGTGGGAGTATTTTTCGGAGCGCGCGTCCAGCTGGAGAGTTGCCTTATTTCACACGATTCTATTACCTTTAGAATTCTATTTTGCATGGCAACTTCCATGGTGATCCGAAGGAAATCTGAAAACTATAAATAGGTCATCTTTTGACCTATTGAACAAGACCCCGAACCCTAGCATTCATATTTTCAGTTTTTTTTGCTTTAGAATTTTTATTGCTTTCTAGTTTTCAAGGCTTGGATCAAGATTGAAGATTCAAGCCGCTACTTCAATTTTTATTCGGTTTTTATATAATTCAATTTTTACAATTGCTTTCTTTTTAATTATGTTTATGTTTTATTTCAGCATGTCTGGCTAGTTTCCTTTAGCTGATTCTAGGGTTTGTAAATAGTTGATTGAATTTATGTGATTTATTTGTTAATACCTTTGTGCCTTCCAGTTTATGATTCATAATTCCTGGTGCTTAATTTCTTGTGAATTATTTGGCCAATAGTTTGCATGTTTAGCTATTCGGTTTGAGACCTAGTGGAGATAACTGTTTAGCGGATTCAGGAATATATGATATGATTTTAACCTTGAGACCTAGCGGAGATAGGTGGATCATAGGGAGCTATTCTTGGGAACTTTTGGGAGTTAGTAGATTTTCTTGAGACCTAACGGAGATAGATAATTTACTAATCTACGATCGTTGCTGCTCTAGCGAGAGTAATTGATTAATTAAGTGATCTCTCATCATAACTGGATTAAACTGGTACATAGGATTAATAGATTTATTTCGTAGATTTAATTGATGAATTTACTACCCTAGGATCAGTTGTCTTTTATATTTGATTTTTCCTACGATCTTTTAATTATTGTTATTTGCGTTTTAGTTTAAGTTAATTAAACCTTCCTTCTTTCGTTTGCCTGAATATTACTAGAGTTTAATTAGGATTACTTAGAGTGATTCGCTATAATAGTCCATGTGGATACGATACTCGGTTACTAATTATTTGCTACAATTGCATCGTGTTAGTTGCGATATTTGTTGCTAAGAAATTAGTGATCAGGTATTTGCTTATTTACTTAAATTTGGTGTGGTTGTTTAAATCTTGTTGCATTGATGATTGTCTTGATGTTTGGATTTTCACTTCATGCCTTCATTAATTCAATTTCTAAATTGAATTTGTTGTTTTATTTGATAGTTATGGCATCTTATCGCACCATTCAAGATAGTAATAGAGTGGAGGAAGAGGATATCGATATGAATGATGATATGGATGATGATGGGTTAGAGGATGTTCCTATTGGTGGAGACGGGGAAGAAACAACACAAACAACTGGAGCTCAAAGTGGTGCATCAAAGAAAAGGAAAGAAAGTGCACGCTCAGATCATTGGAAATGATTCACACTTTTATGGGTTGAAGAAGGAGATCCTCCGGAGAAGACGCGCAAGGGAAAGTGCAAGACATGTGGAGCTGTAATTTGCACCGATTCATACCGTAATGGGACGAATGGCCTCAAGAACCATACTATTTCGTGCTCTATAAAGCATCAAAATGCAACGGGAGGTCAACCTGTATTGCATTCACACCTGTCAGCACGGATGGACCTAGCTCGTTGTCAGCTTGGAAATTCGATCATAAGTTTGTTCGGCTCACTTTGGCTGAGATGATTATCCTAGATGAGCTCCCATTCACACATGTGGAAAAACAGGGCTTCCAAAAATTTGTTGCTGCTGCTTGCCCAATGTTCCAGATTCCTACAAGGCAAACGATCAGAGTTGACTGTGTAAAGGTCTTCTTGGAGTGGAAAGATAGGTTGAAGACTTTCTTAACCAAGAATGACATGGGTAGGGTCTCATTGACCACGGATAGTTGGACTTCAGTAAACAGCACAAATTTTATGTGTGTTACTGCCCACTTCATTAGTAAGGATTGGATCTTACATAAGAAGATCATTACCTTCGTCAAGATTGTTAGTCACAAAGGAATTGATATTGGTGAGGCTATTGTGACGTCAATAAAGGATTGGGGGTTGCAGAGATTGCTTTGTTGCACGCTAGACAATGCAACAGCAAACGATGGGGCAGTAAGATATGTGAAGTCTTATCTCGATGGGGTACATTCTACAGTTCTCGATGGATGTTATATCCATATGCGTTGCACAACCCATATCCTGAACTTGGTTGTTTTACTTGAGATTGGTTTGTCGGTTCACAGAGTTAGAGAAGCAGTGAAGTGGATCAAGGCCTCCCCAGCAAGAGCTTCGAAGTTTTATGACTATGCAAAGTTAGTTAAGATTGAATCCAAGAAGCAATTATGTTTGGATGTCCCTACACGGTGGAACTCAACATATCTTATGTTAGAGTCAGCTGAGCCATTTGAGGAGGTGTTTAGGGTGTGTGGGAGTATGTTCTCTTCATATACAAAGGACTTGAAGAACAAGAAATTTGACAATGGGCCTATTGGACCACCTGAAGCGGCAGATTGGGTGAATGTCAAGAAAATCATAGAATACCTCAAGAAATTCTACGACCTCACTCTTCTTGCATCCAGGACTTCATATGCCACTTCACACCTCTTCTTTGTTGAGATGTGTGATATATTTGACCTTATGGCTGAGTTGGAGCTGATTGATGATTTTGAGGTGTCTTCGATGGCTACCAAGATGAGGGAGAAGATTGGGAAATATTGGTTGGAAGATGTGGAATCAAATCCAAATATGAATAGACTTCTTTATATTGCTGCTGTGTTAGACCCTAGGCAAAAGTTGAAGCATGTTGAGAAATGCTTCAAATCGATGCATAGTCAAGAACCTGCTGCTGTTTTGGTGAGTGAGGTGACAAGCGCATTGAAGGCGTTATTTGAGTTTTATAAGACATCTCATCATGTGGCACCCACATCTCGACCACGAGCAAGTGCTTCTACATCTTCAGGAGTCAGAGAGATGAGGTCAGAACGTCGTAGTGCACTTAGCTTTGTGTCTTTGCAAGAGAGTGAAGAAGATTGTGATGATCTTGATGCAAACGAGCTCACTATCTACCTCACTGAGAAGCAACACAAAATGGGTAAGAATGACGTCGACCAGTTTGATATTTTAATGTGGTGGTTGACCAATACTCCACGCTATCCTGTACTTGCTGAGATGACCAGAGATATCTTAGTTGTCCCCATATCTAGTGTTGTTTCGGAGTGTGCATTTAGTATGGGAGGACGTGTTCTATCACCGTATAGAAGCTCTTTGGCGGCGAAAATGGTTGAGGCCTTGATTTGTGCTGAGGATTGGTTAAGATCTACCAACTTTGATAAAAAAAGATGAAGAAGACGTTCCAGAAGAAGAGCAACAGAAGGAGTTTGAATTGGGTAATTATATTTTATTCTAATTATTTCACATGTTATTACTTATTACATTACTTTGTTTGGTTTATTTTTTACCTCAATTTCAATTTCTTACAGTGCTTCATAGCTATACTCATGGTGATTCGAGGACGGCACAGAGTCAGACGGAGCAAAGTGGAACTCGTGTAACGGAGTAGTAGCCATGAACATCATTTTGTGATTGTGAATTGTGATCTAGTTGACTATTTGACCTTCACATTTGTTTGTGACTTTGTGTAACAACTTGGGTACTAGACGTTCGTTCAATTTAAAATTTTAGATTTGAGAGTTGAGATTAGAGCTTGTTGATTTTTGATTTGATGTTATATATTATTTGTTAATACATGGAATTAAAAACGTACACAATTATATAGGGCAAAGACTGAAAATAGAGGCTACATTTTCGTTTTTTTTTTTAAAATAGGGTATTCGATTTTTTTTTTCGGGTATTAGGGTACCCGATTTTTTTTCGGGATCGGGTTTAGGGTTTTGGTCTTATTCGGGATTGGGTACCCAATTTTTTCGGGTAGGGTACCCGATCCCGACCCGATTCCCAGCCCTAACTGCTTGAGCTAAGGGGGGTGTATTCGTTCAGGATTTTTATAGATTTCTGCAGACTTTTAAAATCCGGGTGTATTAGTTCAAGACTTTTAAAAGTCTTTTAAAATCTGGGTGTATTAGTTCAAGACTTTTAAAAGTCTTTTAAAATCTGGGTGTATTCGTTCAATACTTTTAAAAGTCTTTTAAAATTTGGGTGTATTCGTTAATCTATGGACTTTTAAGTTGGAATGACTTTCATGGATTTCGTTCAAAAAATAGGCATTAACAAATCCGACCAAACACCACGAGAATTCACAAATCTGCCAAAATCACGCGCTCGCTGGGTTCCATCGCCCGCGGCAAAGAAGCCAGCGGCCGCTGGCATGCAGCGCGCGCTGGGTCTGCCGCGATCGGACAAGCCAGCGGTCGCTGGCATGCAGCGCTCGCTGGGCTCTTCCTTGTAAGGTAAGAAAAGCAACCCGATTTCATGTATCGATCATCTATTATTTGTTTGTAATCACCCATACACGTACGTATACGATCTCTTCATGTTTTTTGAGAAAGATTACCTCTATTTGTTTGAGAACCATTTATCTTGTGATGTTTGGTTCGATGTTTTTTGCATATATATTTTATGATTATAATACATGTTGTTGCTTAATTAAATCATCTACTTGAGGCTTTAATTTTTGTTGGGGAAAAGGCAAAATATTGATTTGAGGGGTTTATTTAAATATGTTGCCTAGCGGTCGCTGGGCAACAATATTAATTTTTGATCATTCAGCGATCGCTAGATATTAAATTTTATGAAGCCAGCGGTCGCTGGTTTCCAGCGACCGCTGGGAGCTGTCCCAGCGCTCAATTAACTCCAACGAGCGCTGGGATGGTCGATTTCAAATATGTAAAAATCACGTCAAATTCTTGCTAATTCATTAAAAATCTAACCGAGAATTCATTCAAAATCATGAAGAATCCGTGAGAATTCTATAGACTTTTAAAATCCACAGACTTTTAAAATCTACATAAGTCTTGAACTAATACACCCCCCTAAATCTCAAATGATAGAATTGAAAATTAAAAAAAGAGGAAAAATAATAAATTAACATTGTATTTGATATTTGATTGATAAAATAATTAAATTAATCACATGTCTATTTTGAATGATTCTCTGTGATAGAAATTTTGGTTCATTCTTCAACCATTCAATTAGATGATAACTTATCAACCCAAATTTTAGTCGATAACAAAAAAATATTATAAATTAAATTATTATGTTCCCGTGACCTAATTATTTACAGACCGAAGTCGCACCACTGAATTGTTCTACTAGAGACTAATCAGTCGCTATTTATTTAGCAATATTCAGGCAATTTGGAGAAATTATGTAATTTGACTATACCATGTGTTAAATAGAAAAAATATATTTAGAGTTCATGAAAATCAAAACCATGCCATACATACTTTAATAATTGAACAAATAGAGTAAAATTAGGAGTATCAATTTTTTTGGAAGGAAGATCGAATTAATTTACAAAAGCCTATTCAGTCGACTGGTCGAGTTCTTAACACAGCAACCTAATTTTGAAGGCATAATTATCATTATAAAACTTGTTTGAAAAGGAAAATATTAGATTTCAACATTTAGCTTATCATACTCGAATAGTTTGCCAATTTGCAAAAAATTCCGAAATTTTCGGTAGGAGTAGTGTGGGGGAACGAGCTTCAAGGGGCTTTCTTGGAAGAAAAAACTCACAAGGGGTCATTTTACAAATATTAAAGATTTCTTCGAAAATCATAAAATAATAATTCCCGATTATTTGATTTGGCTGTTCTGACCACCCAAACCCTCACCCTCTCTGTTTTTCCTCTTCCTTCACATTTTCTCTCTCTGCATTTTCCAATTGCTCTCACAAACCCTAATTCTCGCTCTACCTATACATAACTCATATGTATACATCCCTCAATTTGCCTCTGGAATCTGTTTCACTCTGATAGTTCTGTATCGCCAGTCGCCGATTCACTTCTCTCTCAATCTTGCTCTCACTATTTGTGTGTTTTGTGTGTGATTCTCCGTTCGAGGTCTTTGATTGTTACCTGAAATTCTCTGAAATATCATTTTGTTGTGATGTCGGAAAGTAAGCTAGATCTTCCGGAGGATCTCATCGGTTCGAAGCCGTCCGATCAATCGTGGATTCCGAAAGGTAATCTGCGGTTTTTTGAATTCTTATTGATTATTGCTTGTATTGATTTACTTTGTTTGTTTGGATTTGACTGTATCGTGCGGGATACCGTACTTTGTTATATCGATCTGTTTTTACAATGTAGCTTTCAATCTGTATCCTAGGGTTTCAAATCAGATTCTTCACTTCTGATTTAGTACCAACTTATCGAGTGAGTTCTGAAGATTGATTGGTTCTGTTGGGATTGAGTAAATTCTTGTCTTATTTCTTATGTTCTGGTTGCTCCTTTTTAATCTTTTTATTCGGGTTCTGATTGACGTGGATAGTTTCATTGTAATTGCTGCTTGAACTGTGATTTTGAGTTCCTTTTCTTATTCCCTTCATATAAGAAATGGATGCGTAAGGTTTGGCTTTCCGGATATGCTCCTTTTCTGATTTATGCTTTATTTTTTCCTTTCTGTAACTGATATATTCGGGTGTTATTTTTGGGCAATGAAGCTTCCACTGGAAATGATGAGGACAAGGGGTTGGTTGGATTACTGGATGAGTCAAAGGGTAATAATTGTTTCCCTTGCCAATTTATTCTACCTGGAGCCTTGCGTTGCAAATTCTGTATGTTCTGTATCCTTAGATCTTCTTGCCCTCACTCTGTATGTGTTTTCTGCAGATCAAGCAGCATCTGAGAGCATTCCGTTGTCTCCGCAGTGGCTGTATGCTAAGCCTAATGAACCTAAAATGGTAAATTTACTAATCTACAGCCCCCAAGCCAACCTGAAGATTTAGTTGATTTCTGAAATTAACACGCTAATGAACTGGGTCAGATGATTTAGTTGGGTGGTTCAAAAATTCTCCTAGTCCTCAGAGCCTTGATTCATGATTGAATCAATAAAACGTTTTAGACGAATACATTTGTTTTTTTTTCTGGAGATCTGAAGATTTCACATAATATGCCATCTCTAGATTGATGAAGGCATTCTTGACTGTATCAATGTTGATGGATTAAGACTGTGGCTTGACAATCTCATACTAATATTCATCATCCTTGAATAATCGTATGTCCATATATATTCAAATTTTTTCAATATTCCTTTTTTGATGCATTTTGCAAGTCTTCTGTCTAGTGGATATGCATGGTCCTAGTTTTCTGTCAATAAACTGTTTGATTCCAAAGTCTGCTATATTTGACTACTTTTAATGTTATACTATTATTTTGCTAGAATTTTTATGTTAAGTTATTGTTTTGATCTTGAAGGACTAAAACCACTGGCTTCCTTGCTACATTTCTAGTTTTCTTTTGTGTTCACATATTATCTTTATCTCACCAGGAAGCTCGTGGCCCAAGTTCTCTGTCTCTTGGAACCTCTGCTGATTTGAACCAAAAGGAGGTTTGGCGCTCAGATGCCCCTGAGGACAAAAAAGATTGGAGAAGGATTGCTCCTGAACCTGACAGTGGTCGCCGCTGGCGTGAGGAAGAAAGGGAAACTGGGCTGCTTGGGCGAAGGGATCGCAGGAAGGTGGATAGACGGGCTGACAATGCTCCAGGCAGAGAACCTACTGATAACAGATCTTTGCCAGCAACTGATAGGTGGCATGATGCTAATAATCGCAGTGCTGGCCATGAAACAAGGCGTGATAGCAAATGGTCTTTAAGGTGGGGTCCTGATGACAAAGAAAAGGATTCTCGGGTGGAGAAAAGGACAGATGTGGAGAAGGAAGAGTCCCAGAATGAAAGTCAATCCTTTGTCTCAAATAGTCGTTTGGGTCCTGAGCGTGAAACAGATTCTCGTGATAAGTGGAGGCCTCGGCACAGGATGGAGGGGAATCCTGCTGGGTCTGGTCAGCGGTCTGCTCCTGGATTTGGACCTGAAAGGGGAAGAGTTGATGGTTCAAATGTGGGCTTTACTGTGGGGCGTGGTAGATCCTCTGCTTCCATTGGAAGACCTTCGTCTGCTTCTCCAATTGGTGCTGCTCAGTGTGACAAAGATGGAAAATTTGTTTACCCTAGAGGCAAACTACTTGATATATATCGTAAGCAAAAGCTGGAGTCATCCCTTGATCTCATGCCGGCCAATTTTGAGGAAGTACCCCCAATAACTCAATTAGAGACTGTAGAGCCTTTAGCTTTTGTTGCTCCGGACACTGAGCAGGAGGTGAGGCTTACAATTCCTGATATGTTTCTTCATAATTTTTTAACTCTTACTGAAATGGTTGATACTCTTAGACTGGATGTATGCAGAAATTTGACGAACTATTCTTTCTGTTACAGGCTGTACTGAGTGACATATGGAAGGGTAAAATAACTAGCAGTGGAGCCTCATACAGCGCATTTAAGAAGGGCAGATCTGGTGATAGTTTTTCAGGTATTATAAGCAATAACCAAAGCATATTCCTCTTTAGTAATTAGTATACCTTTCTTTTGCTTCGATTTCTCTACTTGTTTTGGTTATATTACTAATATTTCATTCCGTTTCTAATAGAAGTGGCAGACATTGAATTCCCCAATGGAAGGCAGGTTTCCTTCTCTGCTGATGTCACTGAAGAGATACCAGATAACATTGAGAAAACATCAGCTGATATTCATGAAGCTAGTGTCGACAGCATATTCTACAATACTTCACTGAAAGCAGGTTTGTTAAATGGCGAGCACTAGACTGCATTTTGAATATTCTATGGAAGAATCTCGATTTTTACTACTTAAATATTTCTTTTTAACCTTGCTGCAGAAAAAACTGCTGATCATGAAGAACAATACGAACTTTCAGAGACTATGAATGGAAAACATCTGGATATTGGCCGTCTGCAAGCTCTAAATAGTGCTCAGTTTGGTGAGTTGCAGCTAAAGGTTGCAGGTCCTGCTGTCAACCAGCATCCTTTGTTTGACAGTATCCAATCTGCCTCGCTGTTTGATGTAAACAATAAACTCCGTGATTCTGTTCAAACATCGGAGCAGTTCTGGGATGGCGGGATGCACAAGACTGGGAGCAGAGCCCATGAATATCAGCTGGATAGAGGAATCCCTCCAGAGGAATTGAGTTTGTATTATCGGGATCCTCAAGGGGAAATACAGGGACCTTTTCTCGGGGTGGACATTATTTCCTGGTTTGAGCAAGGGTTTTTTGGGGCCGATTTACCTGTTCGTTTGGAAGATGCACCTGATGACTCACCCTTCCTGGAACTGGGAGATGTTATGCCTCATTTAAAATTTGGACATGAGTATGGTAGTGGCACTGAATTGAATTCCAATTTAGAAAAGTCAGCTGTAATGGAGGGTGCATCTGAAACATGCTTACAATCTGGTGTTCCAGTTCCTGAATCTATTTCTTCCAGTGTAGTGGATGGATCCAGCTGGCAGTTACATGAGTTTGATAATATCCCTGCACATCAAGGTCAGTCAAATGTATCTGAGAGTCATCGTCATCTGTCACAACACATGTACTCTCAGGGAAAAGATTTCAGTGATTTTGGTGTCCAAGATGAAGGTTGCTTCATTGTTACTGTTTCTTATTAGTTTTCTTTACCATCTGAATTGAATATATTTCTAATTCTCTTATCCTTGTTTTCAAACAGAAATCGTATTTCCTGGGAGACCTGGTAGTGGTGGTGGTGCTATAGGGAAGATGTCAAGAGGATATGGGGAATCTGCTTCAAATAGTGGGAGTCAGTCTTATCTTCCTAATGAAATGACAGATTCCGGTATGTCCAATCAGAATGACAATAAGATGAATCCTTTTAGTTTGTTATGGTCTGAGCTTGAAAGTACATACACGAGGAGTGAACAGGCACCTCCATTTAGCGGAGGTGTGCAGGAGAAACTTGTAAATGCAGGACCTGGTAGGCTTTCCCCTTTTGGTGCCATGACTAATCCGGGTCACGCCCCAGAGGCATGGAATGATGCTTATGGCAGCAGCTCACATTCTAATTCCAACTTGTATCAAGATGTCATGGATGGTCGTCATTCATCTAGAATGGACCAAGATTTTAGCCAGTTTGATTTAGCAGAGAAGCTATTGCAGCAGCAACTTCAGCAGCAGCATCTCCAGCCACATGGCGTGATGCCTTCGCATAATACACACTTGAATGATGCAATGCTAGAAGGGGGCCCAGCTTCTAAGTTGATGCACCACAAGCAGCTTGCTAATCAAATGGGGCAAGATGTGGAACATATATTGGCCCTTCAGCGGCAGCAGCAGAGGCAGCTCCAACTTCAACAACAGCAGCAGCTGCAGCAACAAGAGCAGTTTCATCAGCAGCAAATGTTGTTGAAAGAGCAACAGCAGTCTCAGGCAAGACAGGCTCTTCTTGAGCAGTTGCTGCAGAGTCAAATGCGCGAGTCAGGTCGTGGGCAGTCACGGATTGATTCTCTTAGACCCAATGCTGCTCTTGAACAGGCTTTGTTGAAGCAGCAAATTCTAAATGACCGGCAACAGCGCTCCCAATTTCCTTCTAGGCATCCTGATCCATCCATTGAGCAGCTGATTCAAGCAAAATTTGGTCAACTGCCTCATCAAGGCCATCAAAATGATTTAATGGAGCTTTTGTCACGTGGAAGGCACGGGCAGATTCACCCCCTGGATCAACAGATCATTCAGCAAGATCAGCTACATGGGAGGCAGTTGCCTTTGGGGTTAAGGCAGCGATTGGAAATGGAAGAAAGGCCAATCAACCCTGGGTGGTCGATTGACGAAGCTAGTCAGTTCCATAGAAATCCCTCTGCCTCTAATAGAGCTATCACTGCAGGATTTGGCCCATTAGACTTTTATTCCCAACAAATTCCACCACCCGAGGAGCATCTCAACCTTCTTGACAGGAACCTTTCCGTACAGGAGCGACTCCAACATGGTCTCTATGAGCCTGGCATGTTGCCTTTTGAGCGTTCAATGTCATTGCCTGTGGGTCCTGCTGGGGTGAATCGTGATATTGTGAATTCATTGGCTCGTGCTCAAGGCATTGAAATGCAGGAGCAGATTGCACGGATGCAGTCTAGTGGTCAAGGCGGAGGATTCTCGTCTGGCATGTTTTCTCAGCACATAAACCATCCTTTACATCCCAATCAATTTCATGATTCACGAATGGATGCGACTGAGGGCCATTGGTCTGAGAATAATGGTCAGTTACCAAATGACTGGATAGAGTCTAGAGTTCAACTACACCTTCATAATGAAAGGCAGAGGAGAGAGTTAGATGCCAAAAGAAATACTGAAGACCCTAGTCTGTGGATGTCAGCTGGAACAAATGATGACAGTTCAAAGCGTTTGCTTATGGAGCTACTACATCAGAAAACTGGTCACACATCTAGTGAACAATTTGATATGATTAATGGAATACCAAATGAGAGAAGGCCACCTTCAGGTCATCGTTCTGGGAGCATGTCAAACCAGTCATTTGGCGCTCTTTCAGACCAAGAAACTGGTTTCAGCAACTCATTCACTGTTGGGTCTTATGGTTCTGATTCTGGTGTGCCACCCCAGAGTAGACCATCTGAGGGGATAAGCAATGTCCTGGAAATTGGTGGATTGGCTTATAGATCTAAAGGTGGAGGAATGGTTTCTACTGCCATTGATGAAAACTCTCAGGTAAGCAACACAAATTTTTTTAGTAAAAAAGTTATATTTATATTAGCATTTTCCAATGTAGAAAGAACAGACGTGTTCATTGATGAGACAATGTTCAGGGAATGATTTCTGATGCTCAAGAAGGCTTAATTGAGCAGGCTGGGTTGACATCTGATGACAGAGTGGATATGCCGGTCAATGTCCTAAGCAGAAATAAGTCACTTGGCTCTGCTGGTAATGGTAAAAGTTTCCTAAGTTTTCTTGCCCTTATTTTTTCGTATATACTTTGTATTTCCTCCTTCGCGACCTTCAGTTCAAAGAAACTTGATATGGATAATATGGTCAGGTTTTCAGAATATCAAGATTGGATCAGATGATTCTGTTTCAGAGGATGTTGCTAAGGATAGGTAAGAAAATTGGCTGTTCTGTGGAAAGTATACTAGCCTAGAATTGTATCATTTGTCACTCATATAATATCTACTATATGTAAGCCAAAAGATTTTGTGATGTATAGAGACGTATGTTGGATTTTGTGATGTGAGATAGATTTAATTGTTTGATGTAAACTCCCCCATAAAGTTTATTTGTCAAAGAAAAGGAGGGATAGACTAGACAATGGGCTGAATTATAATGGGTATTTCCATTTGCTTCTCTCTGGAACTATACCCCTTCTATCTTATCATTCATATACTTACAACAGCTACTATTAAGGCAGCCAAGTTTTTTCTATAATATGGAAGTATGGTTTTATGTTGGGTTTACAGGTGAAGTAGGGTTTAGTGATATCAACTCTATATGGCTTTTCTTTTTCCAGAAATAAACACTTCATTTGGCCTTAATATATCAACTGTATTTAAGTCTTCCAAGTGTTGCCGAATTCTGGAATTTTCAGTCTGATGCCTTACTAGAAAATATGTATGTATATCTTTTATGCTTTTACTTGTCTGACTTTGTGTAGGCAACTTCTTTTTGGATCTTCAATTCTTACTTGTGTAGTTGTAACTAGGTTGCGATCGTCCAGTTCAAAAGGACCAGAGAATGTCTTGCTGAGGCGTCCACCTGTATCACGAGCTGCATCTTCTCAGGAAGGTTTGTCAGAGCTGAATGTTGACACGGCCAGAGGGAAAAGTCTTTCAAGTACTGTAACTTCTGATGGTAAGACGGTATACTAGCACTTTCATTCTATTAGAGTAATTTTGTAGCTTGAGCTATGGTTTGTAACCGAGAGGGATTTCTAATCTATGTCTTTGTTTATTTATTTTCTTCAAGACTGTCGTTGGTCTTTGTTCATTTTATTTTCTTTGATAGTGTATATAGTAGTAAATGTATCTTGACAATCGGTTCTCACTGTTGCATGGAGCAAAATCTTGTCCTGTTAGGGACTGTTTTCTGTTTTACATTGCCCCTTGTTCCTGTTTTTGTGGCATGAGGGTGTGAATGAATGGTAGTTTTATGTGCTGCCTGCTAATTGTTGTCGTCGTCTATTTTACTTGGTTGCAGGAGTGAGACGTGAGGCAGGAGCTACCGCTGTAGGAAATGTAGAGGCAGCTAGCAGAAGAGATGTACAGTTCCGACGAACTTCATCCTGTAATGATGCAGATGTATTGGAAACATCATTCAGTGACATGCTTAAAAGCAGTGCTAAGAAGCCAATACCTCAAGAAACTCATGCTTCAGCAGCAACTACAGAGCCGCTAGATGGGGCGTCGGGGGCTCGGAACAAAAAGAAAGGCAAGAAAGGTAGACAGATTGATCCTGCTCTTCTTGGTTTCAAGGTCACTAGTAATCGGATCATGATGGGCGAAATTCAGCGGATAGAAGATTAAATAGAAAAAATGTGTTGTAATGATCTTGTTCACAATTGCTGTACATGATTAGGGTTTTGTATAGTTTTTATAGAGGTTAATTCTTTATTTTATTTTGGGGGCATCCTGTAGGTTGAGTGAGAAGCTCTTGGCCCTTTAGAGGCCAATTGGAATAGTAGATTACTAGACATTTTTCAGAGAAATGACAATAATCTATGGATGTATAATGCATAAACTAATGCAGTTTTTGTCACCTTATTTTGCAATTCTTAATACTCTTTTGACTAACATTACCAGCTGAGTATGTTATGATAAAAAAAAAAGTTGATAGGAAGCCTGTTACTGTTTGATATACAGCTGAGTACTGTAATTTTGATTGAACTTGACAGATATGTTGGAAACTCAGAATGCCAGTAGTATCAAATGTCAATCTTTCTAACTAAACTTATTAGTAGATCTTTATCTAAAAATTTGGGGCGAAGAAAGCTGAGCAGCACAATGACCCCTATGATGAGGAAATGAAGATATATAACCAGCATTCATTAACCTCAATTTCGAACATAGATAAGCTTTACATTATCAAACCATAAACTACTCGGTACTCGTGATTCACGTATCCATAACTGAAGCTGCTCCAGTTGTAGTCATAATCGGTGGCGGCCTGTTGAAGATTATTTGATTAGCAGTACGAGCCATGATCCATTCCGTGTCGGAAGATGATAACCGCGCTTCTTGGAGCAGTTTCCACACTGCTTCTTTTGCTTCTTTGTAACCGCATTCAGGGACAACGTAAGGGAAGTCACTGCATCAATTTCAAACATGTTACTCCTCCATTTTGCTTGTCTATCGAATCTACAAGAGATAGGTTACTGTATGTTACCTTCCCCACATGATGCGGTTAGCACCATAGCTCGACACCACTTTTAGTATAACATCGGACAAATCTTCGTACGGGTATGGGCATCTTGACACTCTGAAGAGAGCGCTGAGTTTCACGTACACCTGTCCCACGTATGTGTCACTGATCAAAGCTGACTGAGAAAAAAATGTGGATAACATCTATTTCATAAAAAGATATCGAGCTCCTTAAATACACATGATTGAGCATTTGAAGGACTATAAGTTGTTCAATCCATGAAAGTGAAAAGGAGGAGAAACGAATGTAGAAGAACCAGCTACTACGCTGCAATGTTACATGTTTACTCGTCTCACTAGCATCACTAGTAGTTTTTTAAATTTGAATTTCTTCTAGTTTTTAACATTCATAGGACTGGAATATTTTAGATATTTATCATTTCCCCTCCCTACGACTCCCAAGACTAAAGAAAGCATCCCCTTAAATCTATAGTAACCTTCCTCTCATTTCCCTGAAAAAACAATGTGAAATCTCTGAAGCTAGACGAAGAGAAGAGGAAGAGCAGTTGGTCACACAGAACGAGAACCATAACAAACGAAGAAACTGAGTTTTATACATCAACTACATTTATCAGAATGATTTATATGGCCAACAAATACTTACCTGTGGAAATCTAGATAAGTTTAGCAGCTTCGAAAATATTTGTTCTTCTTCATAATTTCTGAAGGAAGAAGCATAGAAGAGTTGAAATAGTACATTCGATGTGCGGGTGGAAAGTTCCTCACAGTACTAAACAATTTGCAGCTTACTTTGGAGGTTTACAGAAACCCAGATGGTCAAGCAGAACAACTGTCGAAGGAAACTCTGTGCACAGCTCTTCAATTTCTGATAAATGCAGATCAAGACCCTGGAGACAAGATTCCGTATTTAGAGTCAAATAGATACTTCAAATGTTGTATGCTCCCAAATGGATTGAATCGTAGAATTACGTGGCAATATGATATCATGCATTAGCAATGACATTAATACTCGTAATTCTATAACTAGTTGGAGACCTTCATACACATGAAACCAACAGGAGCACCAAGCTCTCCAGCTTTAGCAAACATGGCCTTTCCAACATCATTTGTCATCTGCAAGGACTCTGTCATATCAACTCCTAATGGTAAAATGCTTATAGAATATTGTCTCTTAAATATGTCCTTCACAAGAGTGCTCCAGCAGTTTGGAAACAAAAGCATACATAACAAAAGAGTTCAGAAAAGAACAATACCAATTGACCAGATGGCCACAAGTATGGATTGAAACGCACAGCACGATAGCCATCCTGGAACGACATACTTCAGTGTCAACATAATTATACAGAAGCAAAATAACGTCTGATACGTTGATACTTAAAGATTCTTTTAACCTTGGAAATGAGATCTTCAAGCTGTTTGATGCCGGTTCCATCTTCAGCTGGATTTGCAAGACAACATCCAAAGAATTTTGATGGATATTTCTTCAAGACACTGCTCAAAAACTAACTCCATGTAAAGCTATTGGTTAATATGAAAGGATTTCAGCTTCATTATGACTAACACTGCTAGTAAAAATGCTACTTCGATCCGAATTTAGAGAGCATCAAAGAAGAAACTAGCCTTGTGACATAGGAGTGATCGAACTTATGATTTATGGGCTGCACTATAAGGGCACCATCCACTCCAGCTTCTCCCATACACTGCAGAATAATACAGATTTAAAATGTTCAGTTAAAATTCAAGATTATGATTATGTCTATACCAAATGACTAGAACTTGTGCTTGAGCTCTATGGCTTTCCTTCGAAGCTCAGCACATACCTCAAGCAAGAACTCAACATGACCCGGCAATGTAGGCTCCTGACCCGGAAAATATGGGTACTTCTCTGCAGCCTAAACATCAAACATGAAAAATGAGATGTTTGTGTTGGGTTAGGAAATGGAGAATGAGAGAGAGAGAGAGAGACCTGTTGAGGCGAGGCCCAGACGTGCAAATGGGAATCGATGACTTTTGGCGAATTGGAGAAAGCGGCGGTGGCCATTTGGGATCGGCGGCGTGAAGTAGAAACCACAGAAACCTGCCTTTCTCTCAACCGGAAAAGAGCACAACAGGATTCAGCAGTGACTGCCAGTGGAGATACGGATACCATATTTCTTTCTACTATTATTTGGGGGAATTTTCTTCACAATATAATTACTTCACATTATTTGCAAGAAAAATAAATAAATAAAATATAGTACTAGTAGTATATAATTTGGTAAATCATGTAAAATATCGTACGGATTTGTTAGTAACGCAATTAATAAGAGTGACTAATTTTATAAAGTTTGAAAGTCTAGATAGCTATCTCGTACAAAAATTAACTCATATTTCCTCCATTTTTTTTCGGTACAATTATTTTCAATTCTTCTCAGTACAATTTATTAGGAGCTTAAAGTTAGTCTATATATGAGTAAATTATATAAAACGATTACTTAAACAATCAAATTAAATTAAATAGAACTGTTAAAAATAAAATACCAGCCAAATCATATGAGACGAAGTAGGAGACATAATTGTTAATTTGTTATGCTAATCATTTTACATTTTGAGTAATTCTTTTAATTTGAGGTATTAAATAAACGGGTTGAGGTGGTTGATCAATTGAATTGTCTACTACTCCTAATAGTTTATCATAGATCAATTACAAAAAAATATTAATGCATGAATAATAGTCCCTTTTGTTTACAAAAAAGTTAATTTTTTTGCTATTTTAGGATGTCCACAATTTTTTTTTAAACTTTATATAACAGTGGATCTCTTTTTCCACTCATAGTATAATTAATTATCATTATTAATACTATTTTTTAATTAGAACTCCTTCTCCATTCACAATATATTCAATTATTTTATTAAAATACATATTGTCCATTTTTAGGACTATTTTTACGGGTGAAGTATTTATAAGTTAATAAGCATATCCTAACAATTTATAAATAATATACAAATAAACATATTGTATTTTTTTATACTAATAAACATGTCATCAACAGATAAAATAAAATATTTATAAAAGAAAAATGAAAGAATGAAATACAATAAAAATAGGAAAATTAAATAGCAAAATAATTTTTCCTAAAAGTTGTCGAATTTTAAATAGGATATTCGGAGAGGACTTATTTGTCATTATCAAAAGATACAATACCCTTTCTGTCATTTGAAATATCGTCATCTCCGTCACTCTTTTCTTCAATCCTCTTTCAACTACAGCTAGGCATTGCTAATCCTTCCTATCATCCTCTCTCTCTCTCTCTCTCTCTCTCTCTCTCTACACACACAGACAGTCACTTCAGCAGAGAGAATAACCAGAATGGCGGCGTCATATGCATCTCTGGTACGGCTATATCTTCCAAACCCTAATTATTTCATTTCTTACATGTACATTCCGATATTCGCACGTTTCTTCTTTTTATGGCGCTGAAGTTCTATCTTCGTTTTGCTTTCAGTCAAATATTAGCTCGGTTACAGCTCCACGAAGTGTCTCACCTGTCAAAATTACGAGCTCAGTTTGCTCTTTCGCGTCTGTAAAGCCTCCGAAGTGTGCATTTTCTTCATTGTCATCATCTACCTCTTTCTCCGGTCCGCTCGGTCTGACGTCGCCGCGTTTGGATTGTCCGACTAGGAGCAGAAGCGGCTCTGTGCCTTTCAGAGTCCGAGCGATGGCTGAGGTTTGCTCATTTTGGACTTTTTTTTACTAATAGTTTGCCTGTTTCTAGATTATTTTACTGGTGTCAGTGTTGATTTTTATGTTTCCTAGGAGAAACGCGGATTTGGCTAGATATTGTTTATAAGCTTATAGATTTATGTGTTATAGCATTGTGTAATTATGGATTGTGTTCGTTTAGTGATTGTGACTTCTGTTTTTCCTGTTTAAAATTGTAAGGAACGTAAGAGTACACCAGAAATTCTCATATTCTTTGTGAACTTTTGGGATATGTTTTTTGATGCGTGAATTCTCTGATTGTGTGGTTTACATTTTTTGAGATAGTTGAATAGTGTCTATTCTTAATGTTGAAATTAGCCACTAATCATTAACTGCAAGCAATAGGCAACAACTTCCAATCCTGTATTTTGATCACCTTTATTGTCTTATCGCATTTGAAGTTTTCGTTGTTGCTATTAAGTTTTTCATTCTTCATTCAGGAAGCTGCATTGCAAGCAAAAGTGACGAACAAAGTTTTCCTCGATATAAGCATTGGAAACCCAGTAGGAAAGTTTGTGGGAAAGATTGTAATTGGCTTGTACGGTGATGAAGTGCCACAAACTGCAGAAAATTTCCGTGCTCTATGCACAGGTACCTATAGTGACTCACACTCTAGAACATTTTATTATCTCACTAAACTAAATTGATTTTCGCTATATGTTCCATGAATTTGATTGAATAGGTGAGAAGGGATTTGGTTACAAAGGTTCGTCGTTCCACCGCGTTATCAAGGATTTCATGATTCAAGGAGGAGATTTTGACAAAGGAAATGTAAGTTGTTTTATCTGGCACATTTTCCCTTTCTAATGCTGCAATTTTTGCTACTGTTCTTGAGTTTTCAAAGTTGGAATGCTTTTTCATTAAAGTTGTTATTGAAAAAAAAGTTTAAACAAATATCTTGTATTTGAAGTGGTTGCAACAAGATATTAATTCTTAAGCATGACTTATTTTCTCAAATTAAATTTCAGAAATATCTTATGTACCTGTTGAGATTTGTATCCATTCCAAACCTGTGAACTTTGTGATAATATGTGGCAATTCTATAAGGAACTTATGCCTTAACCAGTAGAATAGGCTCTAATGTCATGACTGGGCTGATTATGTTGCAGCCTGAATTCATCAAACATCGTGCCATCCTTGATCCTGTTCCTCCATGTCCTGCTAGCTTTTGCTCTGTTTTTAGTGTTTATTTTTTTTCTGCTTTTATGTTGAAAGAAATTTGTGAGATATGGCAATACTGTAAGGAACTTAAGCCTTAACCAGTAGAATAGATTCTAATGTCATGACTGGGCTTATATTGCAGCCTGAATTCATCAAACATCATGCCATCCTTGATCCTCTTCCTCCATGTCCTCCTAGCTTTGGCTCTGTTTTTAGTGTTTATTTTAGTTTCTGCTTTTATGTTGAAAGAAATTTGTAAGATGTGAAGTATTTAATGTGATTTTGGCTTTTTTCTGATGTGAAACCATTCTATCACTTGTTCTATCACTTGAATCAAAAGATATATTGACTGGGGTTTGGTAAATTAACACAGTCCACATGAAACAATCCTTTTTCTCGAAATTCACTTTTGCTTTGGGTTGGGAGGCTGTTCACCAGCAGCTCCATTTTTCTATTATTTTATATTCTTGTTACAATTTAGATGCAGTATTGCATGCTAGTTATCAGATAACCTTTGGTTTGCTGTAGACTTGGCCTGCTATCCAACTTGTGCACTGTTGCTACTATGTTTTACACTTTCTTGTTTTCTACAAAGTTTGTAAGATTCTGGACTGTTGTATCAATAGTGACTTGGTTATTTGTACATTTTTGTTCTCAGGGCACTGGTGGAAAAAGCATCTATGGACGTACATTCAAAGATGAGAACTTTAACCGTGAGTTTAAACTTTCCTTCTAATAATCAGTTTACTGAACCTTTTTTTTGTGGCTGATTAATAAGTATAATATCCTTGTATTTATGTAGTGGTTCATACTGGACCTGGAGTTCTTAGCATGGCAAATGCTGGCCCCAATACCAATGGAAGCCAATTCTTCATCTGTACTGTCAAGGTATGCTACCTTCTGGTTTCAACTTGCTTTCAAAGAACCTAACAAAGTTTGCAACAACCAAAGTGAAAAGGTTAGGAAAATTATCTAGATTCTGGACTATCCATGTGGTCAGTTCTTTTTTTTTAAAAGGCCAAACAACAACTTGCTCTTGGACCTGCTACATCCATTTTTTTCTTAAATATCTTAAATGGAAGATACTTGAGATAGTTTTTCCTCTGACAGAAGAGAAGAAAAAGAAACATGTTCACAAATAGTTGTGGACGGGAATGACTCTTTAATTAATATGGTTTCCTAGTTTTTTTAGTCAGGTGAAATTTATTGAACATTTAGCATGACTTCATTAGAGCAGAACTCTCTCAGTTACTCTGCTGAGGAAGCTGAAACATCTTTCTCTCCTTCCTTGAGCATAATAGTGCTGTTCATTAGCTTTTTAGGCGATATGCAACCTATCCTGAAACAGAAGCCTCTCAACAGCTTTGTGAGAGCTTCATGTTTTTCTTCTCCATTCTTTTCCAGTGTGGGGTGGTGCCAATGGTACATAATTTTTTGATTTCATATTCTTTGGAGCTCAGTTACATCTCATCATCTCTTTTGCCTACTCTTCTTGATGAGTTTTCTTTGTATCTTGATAATGTCCATTCTCTTCTGCTACTTCGCTTGTACACATTTTCATTCGCCTCCTATATTTAAGAACCATATTTCCTCGAAACATGAAACTACTTTCCTTGTTAAACCATTACTGCATTACACCTTGTCGAACTTTTTTACTATTATCCCCCTAAACCATGAGAATCATCATGTAAAGCACATTTCTGACCATTTTTTTTCCTTTTAATATTTTTTCTTCACCCTTTTGTATCTTATATTTCTGTATGTGCTGCAATTAATACTGGCCTACTAGTTCAGTCGATCACAATCTCAGCTAAACTGATGGTTGTGAAGCATTCTTTTGGCTACAAAGAAAATGTATGTGAAAGTAGAGGTCAAAATGTTGAGTCTAAACAAAACTTGATGCAGAATATTTTTCATCTAATGCTTTTGACACATCTGATTACAGACAGGATGGCTGGACCAGAAGCACGTCGTATTTGGACAAGTTCTGGAGGGTATGGATGTTGTTAAGCTGATCGAATCACAAGACACCGACAGAGGTGATCGTCCGAGAAACAGGGTTGTGATAAGCGATTGCGGTGAACTTCCAGTGGCATAAGGTGGAGTTAAGCCATTTAGGACAATCATGAGGCTTTAGTGGGGTTTTTTTTGTCATAATCCTGTTATAGAGGACCGTATATCAACTGAGGCTTTGTCCAACTACCTATTTCTTGTATTTCTCTATGTTGAGGGAACTGTACTTGTCTTGAGATAGTTGCATGTTGTATTTTTCTGATAATAAACCAAATTAATTCCCCTTAGCAGCATTAAGAAAAACATTGATCCTTCCTGACAAAATCCATATGCTCCCTCCTTTTCTTTTTCTTGTTACCTTGTTATCTTATTTTTGTTGAATTGAGTAAACATTTGCTCAAATAAAAAATATTAAAATAATTACTCCCTCCGTGATCAACACAATTATTAAGAAGAGTGACTAAAGAATAAAAGTGACAGAAAGTGAAGGAGCGCATAACTTTTTGTAAGAGAAGGCGATTTCTTTATCAATGGAATGAAATAGACGAAAAAGAAAAGTAAATCATTATCAATGAGATGAGCCAAAGAGAGTATAAATTAGTCTGACAATTAAATTAATTATGATGATTTAATTTTTTAAAATAAAAACTGCTATTGATTAATTATTTTCTTCATCCATGAAAATATATCCTAAAGGAGAGTGACACGAATTTTTTAAAAAATTGGTTGTTCATTTAGTGGGTAGAGAAATAGTCCTACAAATTAAAAAAAAAAAAAAGAGTGGTAATTAGTGAAAAAAAGAGCTCCACAAATTTAAAAAGTGGTGGATCCATAAATGATTAGGATATGTTTTTGTGAAAGGACGAAAATAACAAATTAAGATCTATTTTGGTGGACAAACATAATACTCTCTCCGTCCCAAACGAAATGTCATATTTCTTTTCGGCACGCAGATTTAGAAATGTGTATAAAATAGATAAAGTGGGTTGGTGGAAATTATTTAAGTATAGAGAGAGTGTATTGCCAAAAAAGGAAACATAACATTTTGTTTGGGACAGCCCAAAAATGAAAACAGGACATTTCGTTAAAGGACATAGGGAATACTAAAAATCGACTTATATGGCACATGGGGCGGGAGATAAAAAATTATTTGTCGTACAATTTGGTCTTTTATGTTGAATCGGCAATATGCAGACAGATAAACTAATTGAAGGCGTAGTGAGTAGTGAATGTAATGAAACTTTCAACGATGAAAACTTCATTTGCATATCAGCTTGCCAAGACTTTAGGGATCCTTATACGATTTGATGTTTTACAAAACAAATTTATTCTAATACTTGTAAATGCATCAGACGTGTCTTCGATTTCTATCATGACTGCCTCTAGAATATAAACTAAATAATGAGCTTTCATATCTTCCTAGACTAAGAATCTAGGTGGGTAGAATGTTAATCTCCACATATAGTAAATGCATCATATAATATAATGAGAGTTTAATGTAGGCATCTGTGTCACTAAGATTGTGAATTAGTAAATTTGTTTGAAATTTAGTCCTTCGCATGAAACCAGTAAAGCTTGAATAGTTAGTGTTGGGCGTTCTCATGAATAAGTTCGCAAGCCTTCTTATTCGAATTTGCTCATGAGAATCAAGAAAAATTCACATTAACAAATATATACATATAGTATTTTTAATTTAAAAAATAAAGATGAAGTAAAACTTAAATATCAATTGTGAGTATCCATTGCTATTCAATTTTAAAGTGGTGATTCATGAACATTCAACTAGAGCTGCCAAAAGAGTAATAAGAAACAAAAACAAAAAATAGAGCTATCAAAATTACTGAAGGGCCGAGCCCAAGACTAGGCTAAAATTCTATTAGATCTAAATAATGAGAGCCCAGTCCGACCCTAAATGGAGTTGGGTAGGGCTCAGGCTGATTGTAGGGATAAAGGGTTAAATTTCCTCTAAGGATTAATAGTAGCTTATGACATAAATTTGGGAGCTATTTATAAAAATAACAAAAAAAAAAGTCTGAACTTTGAAATCATTTGTAAAATAATTTATATTTTAAAGAATTATAAAAAAATTAATCTAAAATTTAGAGTTATTTGTGAAAATGGTTCTAAATTTGGAATCATTTGTAAAACTGACATAAACTTTAAAAAATACAAAAAAAAAAACCTGAATTTCGAAGTTATGTTAAAATTGTAAAATGAGTAAAATTTAATTTATTAATTGACAATCAATTCTTTATTTTCCTTTAATTATTCATTTTTAGCATTTTAATGAATTGTGTTGATGTTTGGTTATGGACGATTGTATGCATTGTAGTTTAGTACAATAACATGTCAACAAAT